>NC_057739.1:44227409-44340320 GCF_004010195.1 Chiloscyllium plagiosum
AGGATAAATAGACAAAGTCTTTTCCCTGGGGTCAGGGAGTCCAGAACTAGGGGACATAGGTTTAGGGTGAGAGGGGAAAGATATAAAAGAGACTTAAGGGGCAACTTTTTCATGCAAAGGGTGGTACGTGTATGGAACGAGCTGCCAGAGGATGTGGTGGAGGCTGGTACAATTGCAACATTTAGGAGGCATTTGGATGGATATATGAATCGGAAGGGTTTGGAGGGATATGGGCCGGGTGCTGGCAGGTGGGACTAGATTGGGTTGGGATATCTGGTCGGCATGGACGGGTTGGACCGAAGGGTCTGTTTCCATGCTGTACATCTCTATGACTCTGACTCTAAGTGTGAAATCACTCCAGTTGGAAGGTTGAATTTGAATACAGAATACAGGGTTAGAGCTAGGATTCTTCCCACTGTGGAGGAACAGAGGGATCTTCGGGTCCATGTCCATAGAACCCTCAAAGTTACCACCCAGGTTGATAGGGTTGTTTTAAAAAGCATATGGTGTGTTGGCTTTCATTAGCGAAGGATTGAGTTTAAGAGCAGTGAGGTTTTGCTGAAGCTCTAGAGTGTCCTGGTTCGATCATACTTGGAATATTGTGTTCAATTCTGGTCGTCTCATTGTAGAAAAGATGTGGAAGCTTTAGAGAGTGTGCAGAGGAGACTTACCAGGATGCTGGCTGGACTGGAGGTCATATCATAGGTTCAGGGAACCAGGGCCTTTCTCATTGGAGTGAAGAAGGATGAGAGGTGATTAATAAAGGTGTACAAGATGTTGAGAAGCATAGATAGAGTGGATAGCCAGAGACTTTTTCCCATGGCAGAAATGGGTATCATGAGGAAGCATGATTTTAAAATGATTGAAGGAAGGTTTGGGGAGATGTTGGAGGTAGGTTTTTCATTCAGAGTGGTAGGTCTGTGGAATGCACTACCAGCAGTAGTGGTAGAATCCGATACATTAGGGACATTTAAGCAACTCTTGGATAGGCACATGGAAGATAGTACAATACAGGGTACATAGATTAGTCTGATCTTTAAAGCAGTATTCAAGTCCAGCACAACATTAAGGGCTGTACTGTTCTATGTTCTAATAATTTTAACGGTGGACTCTGAGGGGGTAAAAATAATTTTGCTTTTCATTTTCCTTTTTTGTTTAGAAAAGCCTTTGGTGTAATTTAATGCCAATCTAAAATCAAATTTCCAATTTTTAATTACATTTAGGAAGCTATTGTGACATCAGAAGAAGTTGGCCAGGACTTGGAGCATGTCGAAGTTTTGCAGAAGAAGTTTGAAGAATTCCAAACTGACCTTGCAGCTCATGAGGAGCGTGTTAATGAAGTTAATCAACTGGCTGGAAAACTTGAACAGGTACAGGAACTTTGAAATGAGTATTTGTAGTACAGCTGGTGGGTCACCTGATTCTAAAGCGTGACAGTGGGAGATTCCCCTCTGCTGATATTACATATTACATATATTATATATTACATATATTACATATCAGCAGCACACATTTATATGGTGTCTTTCACATGATGAAAAGTCCCAAGATTTCCTTACAAAATAAATTATACTGAGCCACATAAATATAGGGTCACTTCACCAAAGGCTTGATATTTGAGCTGAGAAAGTTTAGATTTGTTTAATCAAACCTAGCATGTTTGAGTTTATATTTGAACCATGATATTTAAAGGGGTAGAAATCTGTGAAGATTCAAATTTTACTTGGAAAATATTATTTTTTTGTCTGCATGTTAACACTCTGTATCTTTGTATAGGATAATCACCCTGAGTTGACACTTATCACCCAACGTCAGGATGAGGTGAACACTGCTTGGCAGAGACTCAAGGGCCTGGTGCTGCAGCGACAAGGCAAGCTTTTTGGAGCAGCAGAAGTGCAACGTTTTAATAGGTGCGACAGTTTACTAATGTGGAAAAAGTGAGGACTGCAGTTGCTGGAGATCAGAGTTGTATGTGTGGTGCTGGAAAAGGAGAGCAGGTCAGCCAGCATCCGAGGAGCAAGAGAATCAAAGTTTTGGGCATAAGCCCTTCGTCAGGACATGTACTATAATCCCACAGGCTCCCACAGCTACCTGAACTACACCTCCTCTCACCCTGCCTCCTGTAAAAACGCCATCCCTTGTTCCCAATTCCTCCATCTCCACCACACCTGTTCCAAAGAAGACCAATTCCACCATAGAAAATCTCATATGGCCTCCTCCTTCAAAGACTGCAATTTCCCCTCCCATGTGGTCGACGATGCCCTCTAGCACATATCCTCCACTTCCCACACCTCTGGCCTTGAACCCCATCCCTCCCAATGCAACAAGGACAGAACCACCACTGCACACGCACACCACCACCACCACCGCCCTGTCCTCACCTTCCATCCTACTAATCTCCGTATATAACGCAGCATCTTCCGCCACCTCCACCACCTACAAACAGACCCATCTGTAGGGATATATTTTCCTCCCCATCTCATCAGTGTTCCAGAGAGACCATTGCCTCTGCAATTCCCTTGTCGGATCTACGCGCCCCCTACCAGTCCTCACCCCGCTCCCGGCACCTTCTCCTGCCACTGCAGGCAGTGCAAATCCTGCGCCCTCCCCTCCATCCAAAACCCCAAAGGATCTTCTACGTCTGACAGAAATTTATCTGTACCTCCACAAATGTTATTTACTGTATCCAATGTGGTCTCCTCTACATTGGGGAGACAGGACGTGAACTTGGGGATTGTTTCAGAGAGCATGACTGGGACACTCGCACCAACCAACCCCACCGCCCCATGGCTGAACACCTCAACCCCCCCCCCCCCACTCCGCCAAGGACATGTAGGTTCTGGGCCTCCTATATTGCCAATAACTGACCATCTGACACCTGGAGGAAGAATGCCTCATCTTCCTCCTTGGAATCCTGCAACCACACGGGATTAAGGTGGATTTCACCAGTTTCCTCTTTTTTTTTTTTTACCCCCTCACCTTTTCCCAGTCCCAAACCTCCAACATGGCACCGACCTCTTGACCTGTCCACCATCTTTCCCATTTATCCACTGCATCCTCCTCTCTGACCTATCCCCTTCTCCGAATCTCTGATGATGGGTTTATGCCAGGAATGTTGATTTTCCTGCTCCTGCTGCTGTACTTTTATTGCACCACACTCTCGACAGTTTACTAATGTGGTTTGGCATGAAAATATAGAGCTGAAACTAAAGGTTGATATGAAGGATTATGCATAGTAAGAGAAAATGATACATTTCTAGGAAAAAATACAAATGACTGCCTGTCTGACGTGAAGTCTAAGTTGATTAACTTTTTTTAAATGTAAGAGATATGAAATGTTCCACATTGTTATGTGAATGTGGTAAATGTTTCTGGGTCTCACGATGTTAATTCATTGTTTCAAATGAGCTATTCAAATTGTGCAAATTTCATATTGTGCACAAACTCTAGGTATCCTCTTTTTTTTGTTGCTAGAATGTTGTATAAATAATTTGTACCATATTGCCTTTAATAACATTTCACTCAGTAAAATAGCTGTCTGAGTGTTCCATAAAAACTGAAAGGAAAGGTAGGTACTTCAACTTTGGGAGAGATGAAGATATACTGGGGCAAATTAATAATATATGGCACAAGAAACACCAGAATGATGGAATTTGTTGGTTTCTATATAGACCTACAAAATATTCTTTGATCAAATGTACACTGTGCTTGACAGGGATGTGAATGAAACAATTAGTTGGATTAAAGAAAAAGAACAGCTAATGGCATCAGATGACTTTGGACGTGACCTGGCTAGTGTGCAGACACTTCTTCGCAAGCATGAAGGTTTGGAACGAGATCTTGCGGCTCTGGAGGAGAAGGTGATACTACGAAACTAGGATAATGACTTCTGACATTTCAGATACTTATTTTCTTGTGTTTTAAAATGCTTTGTTTTTTGCAAAAGAAAATTGATCTGCAAGATGGCTATCTTCTCTGGTCTCCTTCCAATTTGGAGGAAGTGTTAAAGGTCAATGTTGTCATCTTCCAAAACCGGAGTGTAAAGATTTAAAAATTATGGAGCGCTGCGCCATTTTTTTTTACTTGGAAATAATTATTTACATAGTCGCTGAGGGCTGTAGTAAATGAAAGCATTGGGAAATATATAATTTATTCATCTGTGTGTTCCCTGGATAAGATTCTATGTTTATGTGACAGCTGCATAAAAGGTTATATTTAATATGTAAAACAGGAATTAATTTGCAATTTGATAAAGCATAACCATTCATTCCAATCATTACTTGCCAATACATGCCATTTATTGGTTCTTGAATACAAGTTGTATTTGAATTCCTGTCTTGACCTTTATTTTGTCTGTTTCTTGTGCAGGTGAAAGCACTGACTTCTGAGGCAGACCGCCTACAACAGTCACACCCACAGAATGCATCCCAGATTCAGGTCAAACAAGAAGAGCTCATTCAAAATTGGGAGCGAATCCGTACCTTGGCAGCACAGAGACATACACGCCTTGATGATTCATACAGGTGAAAACTACAAAGAAAATGACAACTGTTTGCAATGCTTCAAAATGAGTGTTTGCATCTAGTGTATAATGTACTAATTAACGCTTGGGCACTTTTTACAAACCTTTTCTATTTGAGGCTGTGATAAATACTGACTTAAAAATCACACAACACCAGGTTATAGTCCAACAGATTTATTTGGAAGCACTAGCTTTCAGAGCGCTGCTCCTCTACCTGATGAAGGAGCAGCACTATGAAAGCTAGTGCTTCCAAATAAAGTTGGACTATAACTTGGTGTCGTGTGATTTTTAACTTTGTACACCCCAGTCCAACACTAGCGTCTCCAAATCATAAATACTGACAGAAGCCTATATGAATTACTGACACTAAGGTTTAAAACCTGTGTACTCATGGAAAGGAATTATAAGCTGTAAAACTGATGAATCATTGTTTATGTTGTCTTGAGAACTTTGATCAGGTGGGTAATTTAAAATAATTCTGGAAGGTCGAAACGTGTTCATGGACAGGATGATTTGGCATCACCACACCTTCTTCTGCAATCAAAACAGTTATGTCTTTTTGTTATCTCTAGATTCTGACTCCAATGTTTTCCTGGACAGCCTCCCACATGTCACGTTCCATAAATGTGAATGTACTAAAATGCCATTATTATTATTATTATTATTATTATTATTATTATTATTATTATTATTATTCAGTTTTGCATCTTGTATTGTTCACCAATTGCACCTCTGTTCATCGATCTGCATTGGCTCCTGGTTTTTAAAATTCACATCCTTGTATTGAAACATTTCTATAACTTTGCTCTGCAACCCTCTGAGAATCTGTCCCTTCTGGCTTCTTGTGTTCATATTTCTTTCTCCCACCCATTAGTGATTGTGCTTTCAGCTGTCTTGCTCTGAGCTATGAAGTATCCTCTCTAAATTTGGTCAACTTTCCTTCCTCCTTTTTACTACTGTCTTTAAAACTTATTCGTTTGACTTAGCTTTTGCCTGTCTTGATATTTCTATCTTCATTTTGGCTTGGAACCTGTTCTTTTGAATTGCATTTTATAGTTAGGCCCGAGTTTTGAGTCTGTTTTGATTGAAGAAATAAACTGGCATCCTTGAAGAGGTGAATGATCTGATCCTCTACTACATTTTCTTTTAATGCTGCAAAGTGGAGTTGAGTATTACTCCTGAGTATTAACGTTGATAGAACAATATCTTTTTTAATCCCCCCCCCCCCCCCCCCAGACTGCAGCGTTTCTTAGCTGACTTCCGTGACCTGACCAGTTGGGTCACTGAAATGAAAGCGCTCATCAGTGCCGATGAATTAGCAAATGACGTGGCTGGAGCAGAGGCATTGCTTGACAGACATCAGGAGCACAAGGTGATTTTTTAACCTTCACTTTCATTCATCGTGTGTAGACACACTAGCTGAAAGATTAGAAAATTAAAATTCCATGTTCAAATGTAACAACATATTCCACTAGCAAATTTTCCTTCCTTTCATGAAGGCAATAGAACAATGCATAATGGAATTTGTAACAGAATTTTGGATAGGTCTTTGATTTGCACGTTTTGGGCAGATTTATGCCTGTTCTTGGCATGCTGCTTATTCGGTATGTCTACATCAGTTTTTATTTTTTTAATGGGACTTAAACTTAAGATATGGAAAGAAATTCTGCTGAACCGCAGAAACTCTCAGACTGAGATTATTTCTAAAATACATTATTTAATTACTTGGAAATGTCTTCAGTTGTATTTAAGTAACTTGAGCAGTAAAACATTTTAAGAATGATCTTGAAATTTGCGCATCTGAATGTGATTATTTTCAGGGTGAAATTGATGCCCATGAAGACAGTTTCAAGGTGACTGATGAAGCAGGACAGGCCTTGCTCAGTGGTGGCCACTATGCATCTGATGAAGTCCGCGAAAAGGTACAGTACAACAGCAGTTACACTCAATGTTTCTTTTTGTGACAACAATTTTTTTTTAAAAGAAATGATCTATTTGACTAAGGAATTTAATGCTTGTCTTTTTTGAATGGGAACTTTTTTTAAGAAAATGCTAAATACCATAGCCTCAATGAGAATTTATTCTGCTGAGTAAAATAGTTCGTTATCATCACTTAACAAAAATAAACTAGTCCGTTTTAGAATATTTGTTATCCTGCCTCTCCTAAAGGATGTGCAGTCTACCTTTTACTGTTAAGTGGATACTTTCTCCAAGACCATTGCAATTCTTGCTATCTCCAAATAAGTTGAACTGTCTTTGATGTGCTTTCATTCACTACCCAACAGTGAAGTGCCTGGCTCCTCTGCTTCTGTATAAACATTGTGGTTGTAGTCAGAAATAAAGGTTCAAACCAGATAGTTTCCAAACATCAGACTGATTTGATGAGGCTTGAGAAGTGAAGTGACTTGATCAGCAGATGAGAATTTTTAGAAGTTGGAATTTTCAGATGTTAAACTACTTGGGAAGTTTTATAGATCCTCAATTCAGCCGTCGGAATAATCCTTCCGGACTTACTCATGACCAATTATTTGAAAAGCAAGATTGATCCTTCTTTTATAAACTGCAACCTGTGTTGCAGAACTGACTAGACCTAAATATTTGGTTAGTAAAATGTATAATTGTTAAATTGGAGAATTTGCTTTCCATTTCCCTTTTGGTTCACCGAATGTCACTGAACATTGAAATGTTTGGATATATTGTCTTTTATATTTTGAAATTTTGTGGTACTTTCAATTTTTTAAAATACATTTTGATTCTTCTTTCATTTTAAGCTTGGAATCCTTGCTGAGGAGAAAGTCTCTTTGCTGGATTTATGGGAGCTCCGTAGACACCAGTATGAGCAATGCATGGATCTGCAACTCTTCTATCGTGACACCGAACAGGTGGACAACTGGATGAGCAAACAGGAGGTGAGTGTCCTTTTGGACAGCTGTGTGGACATCATTCACTAATGGTAAATGGCATATGATATAGCATTAGTATGTAACATTGATGGAATTCTGAACAGATGTCTCCTGTAGACTAAGTCAATGTTCAGGATTTTAAAAAAAGGAATTAAAAGCTCCCAACTAAACCTTTTAGTGTCTGTGTCCATGTATGTGTGTGTGTGAGAGAGAAAATGTAGAGTTCTGTCCCAAGATAATTTAGGATGACAATGCTGTCAGGACCCGAATGTTGACTGCATAGTTGAAGCGTACGTGTACAGTAGAATTTACAGTTGGCTGATTGGATAGGGGGCTTATGAAAATAGTACTCATCCATTAAATGTCAGGATCTTGGAGGAATCTTTACAATTTGCATAAGCAGCAGTACTGTGATATTTATATTTCTAATAAATACGTTTATTGTTTCCACAGATGGTCATCTAAAACCATCACAAATCAAATGACTGTTTTTGTTTGTGCTTTAGCCAACCAAATCCATGTTTCTTCACATAAAATGGATGCCCAAATAATGACACAATGTGTTACAATACTAGTCTACAGCATTAAATGAGTCCTTCGGGATGTAAGGACTAAATGTGTAACGTCATCTCTGGGGAACATTGTGCTCAAACTAACAGCTTGTAAACATGTAGGGAATTTGTTGTTACCAGCTGAGAGTAGTAATTTTGCTTGAACTTTGTTGTTGCTTAGGCTTTCTTGTTGAATGAAGACTTGGGAGATTCACTGGACAGTGTCGAAGCCCTTCTGAAAAAGCATGAAGATTTTGAAAAGTCCCTTGGTGCTCAAGAAGAGAAAATTACGGTATGCTTATCCAGACTTTTCCAGTTCTTTATAATTGCTACCTTGATAATTTTTCAAAAATAACTTTGTTGTTTATCTATCATTAGGCTTTGGAAGAATTTGCCACCAAGCTGATTCAGAGTGACCACTATGCAAAGGAAGATGTTGCAGCACGTCGCGATGCGGTAAATTTGCACTGCACTATGTTGTCAGCTTCAAAATGCTACTGCTGATTTTTCACTTTAACAACGATATTTTAATCCACTTCATGTATAACTAGTGATACAAAACTGCTGGCAGTTCTTGTGCTGAAATTGTGTAGTTTTCATCTCTATACTGCAATTTCATATATTTAACTTCATCAAAGGCATATGGTAGAATCTACCCCTTTTGGTTTTCCCTTGGGCCACACTGATTTCATCGAGACAGAAGGCAGTTTGCATCATTCCACTTATACCTACTCTTTGAAAGAGTTATGCAGTTGGTTCTAGAATTGGTTCTCTGCAATTTTTCTCAAAAGTTCTACTTTTTTTGTTATTCCCTTTTTCAGGTCTCTCTTGGAAATTGCTATTGCATCTACATTTCAATTTCTAGTTCATTGTAACTCAATGAAAATTTTCTTTTCCCATTTTAGTACACAGTATCCACGTTTTGTTTTATAGCTGCTGAGCCGGCGGAATGCTCTCCATGAGCGAGCCATGTATCGGCGAGTTGCGCTAGAGAACTCTTTCAGTCTGCAGCAGTTTTTCCGTGATTCTGATGAGCTGAAGAGTTGGATAAATGAGAAGATGAAAACTGCGACTGATGAAGCTCACAAGGTGAGACTAGTAACCATTTAACCTCGAGCGTAATTTATTATATATGTGTACTTTTTAATATTTTGGGAATTGAGGCATTTTATGATTGCGTAAATCCATCCTGGAGTTGATCTGTCATCCTTCACTCTGAAACACTTTTTGACCTGGTCTGACTTGACAAGTCAAACAACATTGTATTATCCCATTTGGTAACTACCTTTTTAATGTAATCCAAAGTTCATTTGCAAAGATTAATTTTTTGGATGTTGAAGGATAGTTTTTCCCTTACTGGTTGTACTATGAAAATCCAAATTAATATACTTTTATGGAATCAAGTGAGTATCAGTCCAAAGAGCTAGGACAAACTGAGGACTGCAGATGCTGAAGATCAGAGACAGAGTGTGGTGCTGGAAAAGCACAGCCAGTCAGACAGCATCCGAGGAGCAGGAGAATCAATGTTTTGGGCATACGCCCTTCATCCGGAATTTAGCCATTCCGACGAAGGGCTTCTGCCTGAAACGTCGATTCTCCTACTCCTCGGGTGCTGCCTGACTGGCTGTGCTTTTCTAGCACCACACTCTTCAACTCAGTCCAAATAACCACCTGGTTACGTTCACCCTTCAAACTCAGTTTACCTGTAACAGGTTGCTTTGAAATGTAAACACATTTATAATGTCTTTCTAACTTCTTCACCTACCTCAGGATCCCTCAAACTTGCAAGGAAAGGTTCAAAAACACCAGGCCTTTGAAGCAGAACTTTCAGCTAATCAGAGTCGCATTGACACACTACAGAAAGCTGGACAGGAACTGATTAATGCCAAGCACTATGCCTCAGATGAAGTAAATGCTCGTATGGATGATGTCATCACTCTATGGAAAAGGCTGCTTGAGGCTACAGAACTGAAAGGTCAGGAAATAGCAGATGTTTTGTGTGAATTAAATGGTTTCTTTTCAAGACTAGCTCTGCAGTTAACATTTTCAGTAAACTTTCTGGTAAGCAGGGCCACAGGAAAGATGATTTGATGTTGCTTTTATTCTGCTTCTCTTTTGAAGGCACAGAGTAAAAATATTCTAATATGAGCCTTCTGTTTGTATACAGGTATTAAACTACGTGAAGCCAACCAACAACAGCAATTTAACCGTAATGTGGAAGACATTGAACTCTGGTTGTATGAAGTTGAAGGTCACCTCGCTTCAGATGATTATGGAAAGGACCTGACTAGCGTACAAAATCTGCAGAAGAAACATGCACTGCTGGAGGCTGATATTGCAGCACACCAGGTATTCTAGGATAATAAGCAAGAGTAGGAGTAAGCCTTTTCTACTCCATTTGATTTAGAATCATGGCTAATTTGCTTGGATTCCCCCATAATCCTTAGTTTTGTTCTCAATCAGAAATCTGTCTAACTCAGCCTTGAGTTTAATTAGTGACCCAATTTCCACTGCTCCCTGTGGGAGAGAATTCCAAACACCAACAACCTTCTGAGCGAAGAGATTCCCCTCCAACTTTATGAATGACGACCTCTTTGCTCCTTTCTTTCTAGATTTCACATGACAGGAAATTTCCTCTCCTCATCTACCATGCCAAACCCCTTCAGAATCTTTACAAGTACAGAATATGTAATTTAGTTTCTCCCCAGTTCCTTTTCATCTTGAAGCTGTACAGTTGTGTGGGTGCTAGATGTATTCTGGTTGCCAATGATGTGCATCTTTTGACAACAACTTTTAACAGCTATTCAATGATAACAGTAAATTCCAATCTTAACCACATTTGTGGTCTCTTTCTTAACTCATCCAAGTGACAGCCATGTTAAAACATTTCCTTTTTTTTTTATGTCCGTGCCTGCACAGAGGTATAGCTAGTTAACTGTTAACAGTAAGAACTGTTGGCTGATTTTTTTTTCATCTTCAAACTACAAGATACTGTTCAGCATTTCTCTTGCTGTTCTGGTTAAGATTCATTAACCTAACATAACCTAGGCATCAGACCTAGGAGTTTTTAAATAAAAAAATCTTGGTCTGAATGATTCACTGCTTGCATGATAACCTCACTACACTGTTTGAAAACGTTTTGTTCTTAATATATGAAATTATTGTACGGGCACTTTGACATTGTAGTAGCGTCATTTTGTTTTGTTTTTGTTATTGCTTGCTTAAATGCACTAAAGTTCTTTTTCTAAGTGGTAAACATAACTAACACCATTCAAAGTAAGTTAAGTGTTTTTGAATTGACTTCTAATTGTGTAATTTTTTCTCCTGTTCTATCTTTTGCAAATGGTTCCAACGGTTGTCTGAGTCTTTGTCATGGCTAATGTTAACCTTAAGTTCATGGAGTTCTATTCACTTAGGCTTCTGGAGCCATTTTGTTGTGTCCTTCTTTCGGAGGACTTTGGCTATGAAGATTGATTTCCACCTCAAGATTCAATACTAAGACCAATTGTGTAAGGCTAGAGAACAAATGACTCTTCTTGCGCTTTCTGTTTTGGGAATTTGTTTTTGTTTCCTTTGTCAGTAATACCACACCCACAAAACGTTTATTTGCTTTGCTTTTTGAGACTAAACAGCATCAGTGCTATAAAACGAATATTCTGTGGAAATAATGAACTTTGTCTAAAAACCTTACCACTAGAGGTTAACACATTTTAATCTGGGACCCAGCTACTTTTCCTGGAAACCAATATTGTCAGAATAATTAATGCAGTTGTCTCCCTGTCTCACTCTCTGGGTATCACTTGAAGGAGATGTGTGAATTTCTTTCACACAGGGTTATTACAACAGGAAGTTATCTAATAATTATCTGAGTCACTTGAAAGAAATTATAATTGTATAAAAATGAATACCAGAAGTTTGCAGAAAAGGGCATGAAAGTCCAATCAGATTGGATTGGTCAAGTCAAAGAGCTAATGTCAAATGGCTATAGTGTCTATTACTTCCCTGTGTTGTATTCTTCTATGAATGTCTAGAACTTGGTGCCATGACTTATGAAACAAGTCAGATGTTGCAAGCATTCATATTGTTCTTGGAACTGCAGACCCGTTAGTCTTAAGTCAGAAACAGGCAGCATCACACTTAGACTCAAGTAGGTATTTTGTTTTATTTTGTTTTAGTTTGTTGTGCATGGAGTGACTCTCTAACTAAAAGAGCACATTTTATTCACACTCAACCCCTGTTAGTGTTTTCTACTTATTTAAATTTTTTGAACAAAAATGCTTCAGACTCATCAGATTGCAGGTGGTGCTTAACTTTTAAAAATAAAAATTTTCTATTCTTTTGTATTTGTTTGTAGGACCGTATTGATGGAATTAATATTCAAGCTCGGCAATTCCAAGAAGCCGGACACTTTGATGCTGACAATATCAAGAAGAAGCAAGAAACTCTGGTTGGTCGTTATGAGGCCCTGAAAGAACCAATGGTGACTCGTAAACAGAAACTTGCTGACTCCCTTCGACTTCAGCAGCTCTTCCGTGATATCGAAGATGAAGAAACGTGGATTCGGGAAAAAGAACCAATTGCAGCTTCCACCAACAGAGGTTAGGGTGACTTTCAAATGTTACTGATGGTTTGTCACTCCTTTTCCCAGTAGGTTTTTATTTCTTTGCTGTAGGTCCCAACCCCTCATTTTGTCCTTTCTACTACTTCATCTTTAAGATTGAAAAAGAATGGAGGAAAGTCATTCAGCACGTCAAGCCTTTTTCAGTATGATCATGGTTGTTTGCTCTATATCCTAAGTCCATCTTCTTGCTTTGATACCATATCCCGTTTTTACCTTTTGTTGAGTAAAAATGTATTCATCTTCAATTAGGGGGTTAATATGTGATCCTGTTTGTGTTAGGGAGTTCCATGCATCCTTTG
Organism: Chiloscyllium plagiosum; assembly: GCF_004010195.1. Lineage (NCBI taxonomy): Eukaryota > Metazoa > Chordata > Chondrichthyes > Orectolobiformes > Hemiscylliidae > Chiloscyllium > Chiloscyllium plagiosum. The sequence continues at coordinate 44,240,306 of NC_057739.1, forward strand.
CTTAGAGATATTTCCTGAAAGGCCTGACTGATTTTAATCTTGTTTCCTATCTTAGAGTCTCTCTTTTTCTGCTCCCTCTGCTCATAATTTTCTTCAAATTATCTGCTCTCTCTTTATCTGTGGGCGGCACGGTGGCACTGCTGCCTCACAGCGCCTGAGACCCGGGTTCAATTCCCGCCTCAGGCGACTGACTGTGTGGAGTTTGTACATTCTCCCCGTGTCTGCGTGGGTTTCCTCCGGGTGCTCCGGTTTCCTCCCACAGTCCAAAGATGTGCAGGTCAGGTGAATTGGCCGTGCTAAATTGCCCATAGTGTTAGGTAAGGGGTAAATGTAGGGGTGGGTTGCGCTTCGGCGGGTCGGTGTGGACATGTTGGGCCGAAGAGCCTGTTTCCACACTGTAATGTAATCTAATCTAAATCTAATCTAATCCCTCTCAACTCCCTAAACCATCTGCCCCATCGATGGAAAGGTTTTCTTTTACCAGTTATTTTCAAAGTCCTAAACTCTTAAACAAAATCAGCCTTTAAACTTGTATATTCCTGAGAATAAAAACTAGTTTACTTAATCCTCCTTTTAAAGTCCTAATAAGATTCTGATGAATCTGCATTCTTGTTGACTTGCCAGACTGTGACCACTTAAGCGGGATACTGAAGGGCATCTACCAACAATGGGCCATTACTCGGGAAGGAAGTCATATGTTGGATTATATCAGATTTAAGAAGTGTAATATGCATTTTAATATGTGCTGGTCTGCTGTTTTGAAGAAATAAAACTTTTGCATTTCAGGAAAGGATTTGATTGGTGTACAGAACTTGCTTAAAAAACATCAGGCACTCCAAGCGGAGATTTCTGGTCATGAGCCACGAATCAAAGCTGTGGCCCAGAAAGGACAAGTAATGGTGGAAGATGGTAGGTGTAAATTAATAGATAAAAATAATTGTTTTGAGTTGCTATTATTTTCTTCAAATTCAAGCTGTGATGATGATTTTTTTGTTTGGAAGGTAGCAATTAACTTCTATAATTGATAACACTTGAAGGGATTCCATTTTGTCCTGATCTTGAAGATGAAACAAGAGCAAGAATGACTTGGCTAATACTTTTTTTATTCTCAACCAACATCCTAGCCAAATTTTTTATAGGAGACAGCTTGTTGACTTCCTGCTACCCTTGTGCTTTTGTTTTTTAAAAAAAATGAAGTCCCTTTCTATCCTATAGGAAGGGGAGCAAATTAAAAACTACTAAGGGAAGAAGTGTGCTTAAAATAAAGGAGAGGGAACTGAAAATACAATGATGAAAGAAGTGGGTGTTGGTGAGTTTTTTTTTCCTTTTGGAAAACTTGATCTTTCACTCCCCTGGATTAGCTTTGGTGAAAATTTCATTGCGCCCATCCTGAACAAAAATTTCATAACCACAAAAAGTGTTTTCATTTTTATTTGATGTTCTGCAACATCAATCAGAATTTCACCTTTCAGCCTGTGAAATCTTGAGGCCATTCTATCTGTTCTCCTCAATCTTGTACACCTCTATGTTGTCCACTCTGAACTTTTTTAGCTGCTCCAAGGAGAACAACCCTAACCAACCAATTGTTCAGAGCCATCAGCCGAGGCAGTATCCTGGTAAATCTCCTGTGCACCCTCTCTAGTACAATCGCATCCTTCCCATGATGCTGTGACCAGAACTGCATGCAGAAGTTTAGTTGTGGCTGAACCAGCGTTTTATACAGTTCCAATAAAATCTCCCTGCTGTCGTATTCTATGCCTTGGGTAATAAAGCCAAGTATCCCATATGCCTTTTTAACCACCCCATTCCCTTGCCTACAATCACCGGGGATCTATGGAAGTGCACACCAAGGCTCTTTCACTTTCAGTACACCATTCAGTGTAATACCTTGCCTGGATAGCTCTTTTCAAGTGTATTTAATTTCGAGTGTGTTTAATTTTATTTGCCACTGTTATACTCATCTGATTGATACTTGATAATTCTTCTGCAGTTTACAGCTATCCTCTTCACTACATATCTTCACTACATAACTTTTTATGCAAATATCTTGATCCTACACCATGTATTCAGTACATTTCATTATTGTGCACCAGAAACAGCAAGGGTTATAAACTCTGCAGAACCCTATGTGAAACAAACATCTCATAACAAAAACATATTTCTGCCTCTTAACCAATTTTGAATCCAATATGCCATCTTATTCTTAACTCTATGAAGTGAGTAAATTTAACTCTGAAGTTCTAAAATATTAATTATCTATGTATAGTTTTTAAGCTGTACTTACGGCTTGAAATCAATATCCAGTCATGAGAGAAAAACTTAATTGTTACCTACCTGCTCTCCTGTGGCATCACACTTCAATTTTGTTGAAGTATCTGTTACCAGCTGCTTTGGGACCTTTGTTTTCTTGTTCTCCTTTTAACCTCTGTACAGCTGCTCCTGAGCCTCACCAAGGTCTGCTGAAGGTCTGTCATCTCTCTGTGAGGGTCTTTTACCTTGGCTGCTCCTCTTCATTTTGTTGACCTTTCCTTAGTCTTTTTTATTCTGTTCTTTCTCAGGCCACTTTGCCAGTGAGGAAGTGAAAGGCAAACTGAATGACCTTAATCAGAAATGGGATTCCTTGAAAGCAAAAGCTGCGCAGAGGCGCCAGGATTTGGAAGATTCGCTGCAGGCTCAGCAGTATTTTGCTGATGCTAATGAAGCAGAGTCTTGGATGAAGGAGAAGGAACCTGTTGTTGGCAGCATTGACTATGGGAAAGATGAAGACTCTGCTGAGGTGTGATTCTTCCTGTATTTCTTTAAAGTTACATTTGTGAAATTGGAGTTCACTTTGGCAAAATGATCTTGCCTTGTTTGAAAGCTATGTCTATTGACATTATCTCAATCTATCACACTCACTTCCCTTTGACAGTGAGTTAGTTCTGGGGCTGTGGTTGTTGTTGGTTGATCACTAGTAACGAAATGATAAGGAGATTGATCCTATTTCTAGAATCCTACTCCCTGACAACATTTGGGATAATATTATAATATATAAAATAATAAGTTTTAAAAATTTTTTTTGATGTATTTGCTTGTTTAAAACTTGCCTTAACACTGAAGCCACTTTTGTGACTCATTTTATTAATTGTGCAGGGAGTTGGGGTAAAGGGATCATACCTAAAGGAATTCAGTGTCTTTCCTTTTCTGTAAATACAACAGCTTTTTAAAAACCTGTCAGTTATTAATCTTTGCACCCATCTTATCTTTTCTCTACTCCTTGATGCTATTGGAGAAATTTGTTAATATAAAGTTGAAGTAACTGGAAATGAAAATCACACTAAGATTTAATGGAAACTGATCTGACATTGCAGATCAAAATGATCCTAATGAGTCTTTATTGGATGTCAGTTGGTGTAAATTAACTGGATACTTTGTTAAGATGGCATTTCCTACATTACAGGATTTAAAAAGATTTACTTTAGTCCTGTGGGATATTATGAGGTTCTAAAATGTATTATAAAAGACCCGGGACTTATTTTTTAAAATTACTTATGACCCTTATTTCAGACATTTTGGCCTCCACAATTGTCACAGATAAATCTGAATTGGTCTTCACTAAATGCTGAACATGTCCCTTTTGAAAGGAACTTAATTAGTGAATAAAATGGCCAAGTTTTTACCTCTACGTCATCTGGCTGACTGTATTAACTGTGCCCCTACTATTGCACCAGAAAATAGAAACTAACAACAGAATTAGAATTACACCTGAAATTCAATCTCTGTAGTTTAGCAAATTACTGGACTGAATGAAAGCCATCAAAGGAAGGCCCTTCTCCAACACCTAATTCCTTTCTGTGGTAGTTCAGGCATTGAATTTGAATTTTAATAGATGCAAGCAATTGTGTTAAATATGAGGTTTGTTTTGTTTTTTAAATTAGGCCCTATTGAAGAAGCATGAAGCTTTGATGTCTGATCTAATTGCATATGGAAGCAGCATTCAAGCATTGAGAGAACAAGCTCAAGCCTGCCGTGTAAGGAATTCTAAACAGTTTTGTCATGTCATAATACAAAATGAAAACAAAACAACAAATACACTTGTTGAAACATTCTTGAAGTTTCTCTTCTAAGGTGTACAAGCTGTAGCGTATTGCAGCCTACTGCAGAACTTTTTATATTAATGTAGTTCAGCCGGCAAAATATATTCTGTGCTAGATGATCTCTGGGTATTGTATTTAGAAAATGAGTCCTGTTATTGATTAGCAAATTTCTATTTGTGTGCCTCTCTTCAGCAACAAGTGGCTCCTACAGATGATGAAACTGGAAAAGAACTTGTTTTGGCATTGTATGATTACCAGGAGAAGAGCCCTCGTGAAGTTACTATGAAAAAGGGGGATATCCTTACCCTGCTAAACAGCACCAACAAGGTACGGTATTGTAAAGGTCGATGGGGAAGGTGGAAAATTTGCAGTTAAGAAGGGAGGTATATATTTGGATTAATTTGAAAAAAGTTATCACATTGTATAAGAATTTAATGTCTTTTTAATATTAGTTTGTTTTAGAATATTCCAGTGACTACTTTGCTTCATTTCATTAAAACCAGGGCTTGTGTACTTGTGTGCAATTGTTGATGTTATTCCTTGGTCTTATTTTAAAGGATTGGTGGAAAGTGGAAGTGAATGATCGCCAGGGCTTTGTTCCTGCTGCCTATGTTAAGAAACTGGACCCTGCACAGTCTGCATCACGTGAGAATCTGCTGGAGGATTCAAGCAGCATAGCAATGCGCCAGGAACAGATCGACAACCAGTAAGTGATTAAACTAAGTTCTGCATTACTCGCCACATATTTTCACAGTGAAACATTTCATGCCAAGCACTGGATGAAAACCAACACCTTCCACTTTTTAGTTCAGTTGGATGGGGTACTTCTAGTGTGTTGGGTAACCATTCAGCACTGGCTAAGAGGAGTAGATGGTAGTCATCTATCTGCCCCCCTACCAAGACCGGTGAAGGTTACATTCCAGGACCTACCATGGACAGGAGCGAACCCATTCAGTTAAATGGGAAACATACTTTCCTAGCAGCCTCCTGATCCCTTGTTCTGGAACGTTCCCTTTTCGGTTCCAGCTGTGGGACATTGCGGAAACCAATTCCGTGGTTACAGGTTTCGCCCTGTATATGTTTTGTTTTGCGTTCTTGTAGGAAGATATTTTGACCCTCAGTTGGTGCCATCCTATACTAATTGATATTTGATACTTGAAAATAATCAGCAAGGTTGGAAAAGGGTTCAGGGTCATGGGGAAAGACCATGGGAGTGGGAACAATTGGATAGTGCTTTGCAAAGATCTGGCAATATATGACAGTGTGTAAATGATCAACTTTACAAAATAATATCTATATAAGCTCAGGCCTGTGCTAGGGTTGAGGGCGTAAGAGATTAACTAGCGAAAGAGTCCATGTTGCAAAAGTGACCGTATGGTTTTGGATATAGTAAGAAAAATAATAGTTGGCTAATCCTCTTTCAAAGGACAAGCTAAAGCACACTGGCCCAAAATGCCTATTTTGTTTTGATTCTATATTGTTAAGTTTTTAGTCCATTATACTTCTGATGTACTTAATTCAAGCATCTATGGAAAGAATAAGAAAGATAGAGAGGGCGAAGAGGACGTATGCAAGTTATGTTGAAGAGAAATAATAAAGTTTCTGAAGATTTAGACCACTTTTTAAAGTGTAGATTGGATAGAAATGAAAAGGGAAATTTCATGAGACGGAAGACTGAAACTATAGAATGGTTACAGGGCAGAGAAGGCTGTTCAACCCCTTTTGTCGTACCGGCTCTCTGCACTTGTGGAAGAATGTGAGAATGTAAGAAATAGGTGTAGGCCATTCAGCACCTCCTAATCTGTTTTGCCACTCAACAAGATCATGACTGATTTGTCTCAGGTCTCTACTCCACTTTCATACCAGCATAGAACAGCCATCAACTCTCAGGTTTTCAAAAATCTATCTACCTCTTTAAATACTTTCAGAGATTTAGCATCTATAATTCTGAGATAGAGAATTGCAGACATTTATTTGCCCAGAAGATAGTGACTTACTTCACTTTTCAATTTTAAATGAGTGTCTCCTATTCTGTAACTGTCCTTTTTTATTAATTTGAAATTGCCCCACTCGTGGAAACCTTTTCTCAACATCCACCCTATAAGCCTGTCACAGAATCTTGAACATTTCAATAAAATCACCCTTCATTCTTCTAAATTCTAATGAATGAAGATCTAATCTGTCTAGCCATTCTCGATAAGTCAACCCCTTTATCCCAGGAATCAGCTTAGTCAATCTCTCGTGAACAGCCTCCAATGCCATTACTAAATATCCTTTTTCTCATAAATAGAGGGTCCAAAATTGTACATACTATTGTAAGTGCAGCTTCATTAACACCCTTATACAGTTATAAATAGGGAAGTCTTGTTACAAACTGTACCCCACTAGCAATAGATAGTGAAGTGTTGGGGAATTATTGCTAGACTATTAATCCAGAGATCTTTGTAATGTTCCAGTGTTCTGGGTTCAGATCCCATCATGGCAGGTAATAATGTTTGAATTCAAAAAAAATGTGGAATTAAGGTTCTAATGATGACCATGAAACTATTATCTATTGCAGAGAAAGAACCTTCTGGTTTACTAAATGTCCTTTAGTGAAGGAAATTTGCTGTCCTTACCTGGTCTGGCCTACATGTGATTCCAGATTCTAGCATTGTGATTGAAGCTTAACTCCTCTCTGGGCAATTAGGGATGAGCAATAAACGCTAACCTATGAATGAAATTTTTAAAAAAGTTCTCTTTGCTCCCTTACTTACTTGCTGCACCTGATTGCTCGTCATCTTGCTTTTCATGTGCAAAAACACCCAGATCCCTCTGCAGTGTACATTTGTTTGGAATCTCTCTCCATTTAAGTAACAGTTTGCCTTTTGATTCTTTCTACCAAAGCACATGATTTTCCACTTTCTTACATTAAACTACCACACTCCCACTTATTTTTGTATCACATAGTCACACTCCCCTGCATTTTCCCCAAAAGCCCTAAATGTTTTTTTGTGCTTATATGAAAGTTATTAAATGAATAATTTTCATAGATAAATTGTTTAAAAGAAATGTAAAAGGTAAGGAGCTCTTAGGTATGACAAGGAATCGTTAAAAAGTAGCTCTAAAAGTGCTGCTGGAATAGGTACTGACCCCTGATAGCAGTATGTATTTGTGAGTGCTGAAAGAAGTCAGGGAACAGTCTTTGGCCAGTCTTTTTTTTTGAGCAGTTGTGACTTTGAAAGAACTGTCAAAGAACTTAAGAGGTTGTTGAGGTAACATCTCTTCAATAGAAGAGGCAACACCATAATTAACATTTATCGTGGGTAATTAGTAATGTGGATTCTGGAATCTACAATAACGCTAGTTTCACAAGGCATGGGTTAATTGGAAACCGTGCAGATCCATAAAAAATTATTTAGCACAGAGGGTCCCCAATTTACAAACATCAGACTGTGCATTGCTCTTAGTTATGAATGTGATTCCAAACTGGTGTAATTTTAAAGATCTGACACACAAAAGTTTTCTGTGTCCTACATTGTGTTCTGACTTGTGTGCAAATCAACTTGCGAACAGACTCCAGAGGGGAACTCCTGAGATTGTCTGTAGTGTTATTTTGTAGAGAAGGGATGGGAATGTTCTATATTTGAATTTCAAAAAATTATGGTTGTTGTTTGATGAGCTGTATATAGACTGAAGAATGAGTTTCCTTCTATGTTGATCTGTGTGAATATTCTGCATTGAGTACGTGCACAGTACTAATATTTACAGACAAAACAAAAATAAGGAGGTAGTTAACTGTGAAGTTATTTCAGGAGGATGTCAACAGGTTAGTAGCTGGCAGAGCTGAATTTCCATTGAAGTTTAGAATGCAAAATAAATAAAAGATGTAAACACTCGATTCAACTAGTTGAGAAATAGAGAAGCTTGAAGATATGCATGCAATTCAGACAAGAAAGGATGGGTTCAATACATTTTCTTTAATAAAGATGCTGCATTCTAGGCTTCAGAAAACAACAGAACACCACTGCTGCTTTAGTATTTTACGTCTGTTCAAATCATTGCTGAAGCTGTATTTAGAACTGTCCAGTTTTGGGTCCCCAGCTTGATAAGGGTATTGACATTGTGAAATTAATACAGTGGAGAATAAATAAGAAGTTAGTTGAGACAAATGCTTTAGTTACAAGGAAAGATGAGAAAATTGAGATTTTAATCATTAGAGAAGGTTCAGATGAATTCTGATGAAAGTTTCAATATACTAGGGAAAAACTGTAGCACTTGCCATTGGATTGATGACAAGAGGACTAAAAACACCAAAATATAAAGTGCGTGCATTTCTCTGTTGGATTACTTTGACATGGTTAGAATATTTTTAAAAAAATGAAGGTTGACTAAAAGATTAATAAAGGGCAGGGAAACTAAAGTATGAGAGAAAGCTAGTTGGAAATAATAAAATCAGAGTAAAAGAGTTAACTGTGTTCTTGCTTTCTGTAGACAGTGAACCTAGGGAATTAATGGAAAATAAGACGGTAAGATAAGTAGGCATTTTATTTTAGCTTGCTTTGGTATTCATTACAGAGGATACAAGTAATGTCTCAGAAATAACAATAAATCAGAAAATGGAGAGGAACTCAAAAGCTTAAAATCACCACAGAAGTGGAACTGAAAAAATTGTAGCTGATGGACTTCATCCTAGGGTCTTAAAAGAAACAACTAATTAGATAGTTGATATATTGGTTATAATTTTCAAGACTTCCCTTAAATTGTTAAATTGACTTGACTGAAGCATACGAGATCCTGAGGGCTTTTGACATGGTACATGTGGGAATTGGATGTTTCCTCGTGTGGGAAACCCAGAACTAGAAATCACCACTATTTAAAAGTAGGCTCTTGCTCATTTATGGTAGAAGTTACTGTTTTATCCTGAGGGTTTTGGGTCTTTGGAACTCTTCCACATAAGGCAGTAGAGCAGAGTCTTTTGAATCTTTTTAAGGCAGATGTGGATTGATTCTTGAAGTTGTGACAAGTTATCAAGGTTGAGTAGGTATGCCAAATGATCAGATCAGTCATTAATGTCGCAGCAGGAGGAGTTGTGTAACTTAGTTCTTTTCCTTCTTTGTATGACTTGCCTGCAATAACGAAGCAAATACATAACAAGTGAAATAGATTAAACATTTTAAAAATAAACACCCAAATTACGATGTGGCAAATTTCTATTCAGCAAACTATTGCAGGTGCAATGGACTGACTTGCCGTTGAACTCTAAAATTTTGAGATTCTTGTACTGCAGGCAATAGGCTTGCACTAAGTTTAGAAGAACATGGGGCATCTTGATTGAAATATATACAAGATCCTGAGCGGCCATTTTAAAGGGTGTTTCCTCTTCTGTGAGAGGGACCACAGCTAGTGGGATCGCCTTCTGTGGAAAGTGCTGCTTCAGTTTTTCCAGATTCAATGCAAACTATATGTCACTATAATATTCCAAGTCCATTGAGAAATATTAAATTTGAACAACATGCTACAATGTTCCATGTAATTGTTTAGAAGCAACCATTTTAACTGCTTGTCTTCTGGCAATAGTTTGGCATTTTAAGAGTGTGGGTGAGGGTGTGGGAAAAAAAACCTCTTTTAGATGTGATGAAAAATGCATGAAACTGAAATTTGTATTTACTGATTAAGAAATTAATTTTATTTTGGTGGACACTTCTTCTTCAGTTGCTTGTTGCTAATCAAGCTGCACTCTTTTCAAGTTGCTTGCTTGCTTTTATCTGTTGCTTCTTGAACTTGCCATGCTAATTCTAGCTATGTACTAATTTTCCTTTCTTTAACAGCTGCTTTAAGCCTTTAATCTACTAATGGTGCATGCTGTGCTTTGCTCCCTCTGTCTGTCCAGGACTTTGCTAGCTAAGGAGGTTGGCAGCGTTGTGCTCCGTATGAAGCAGGTGGAGGAATTGTGAGTAGGTTTGGCTTTTTCTTGCTGTGATGTGATCTTCGCTTCCATTAATTTTCACACTGTTTTTGCTGAAGCTTGTGGACATGGGCTTAATATCTTTGAAAGAACTTGCTTACTAGGATCGAATTGCATGGTTTTGTGTGATGGAGGTTTTCTCTTTACCTGGTAGGAGTGTGAAAATTGGCATGACTTGCTGTTTAGAGTGCACTATTTAGTTTTAATTATTCAGTTTTTGCCTTCTGCCATTGCTGTAGATAGCATACTAAAAGCACACAGGTAAAATTTACATTAAGCATCGCCAATAAAATGACACAAAGTCAAAGCTTTTCATCTTACGTATTCCTGACTGACCCACAAGAAACCAAACTTTGAAAGGGAAAATCAATTTGTATAGCATGCGAAGAGGGCACTGATTTAGTTGGCATGGAAAAACTGCTAATTGTCAATGTTAGCTGATTTAAGATCAGACCAGAAGACTCTAATCAAGGTGTTTGGTGTGGAATGCAACAGGATACTCTGGAGACTGCCCATCTCTGCTGCATTCTGCAGGGCAGCCAGTTGCAGTTTTACCTGCCAAATCGAACTTTTTAATCACTTAACTAAGATGGACAGTCAGTACTTCCTGCTGCAATGATTGGCAAAGAGCACTTTCTTTTTCTGATATCCCCAACCCTGATGAGTGCAAGACAAAAGACTTCAACCTTGTGTCTCATTTTGATCATATTTAAGTTCTGTACTACCAAGCAATTAAAACTTAAATTTCTGAAACCTAAAAAAAAAACGATTGTACGCTTTCAGATTTGCATGATGTCGGTTTTAAAACTGTTGGGTCCAAGTAGTTTTGAGATGCGGTACAAATATTCTATTTCTAGGTGAGTCAGACTGGGTAAGCTTTAAACATGTTAGAATACAAATTAGGAGCAGGGGTAGTCCACTCAGCCCTTTGAGTTTGCACAGCCATTCATAGAGATAATAGTATCTTATTACTCCACATTCTGGTGCACTCCTGATTTAACCTTTCACCCCCTTGCTCATCAAGAACCTATTTTACATTTGCCTTAAAAATTCAAGAACTCTCCTCAAAAGGTGATGGAATCACAGTTGCAAGGATTTATGACTATGATCTTTCCTCACCTGTACCTTAAATGGAGAGCCCCTTATTTTCAAACAATGCTTTCACCCCACCCCCAAACACCCAACCACCACCACCCAGTTCTAGACCCTTCCACCAGAGGAAGCATGCTTTTCACAGGCGTGCCTTTTCATGACCCCCGCAGGATTTTAAATGTTTCAGTCAAGTTGCCCCTTGCTCTTCTAAACTCCCAGCACTTACAAACCTAGCCTGCCAAGTTTTTCTTCCCATTCCAGCTATTAGTCTGGTAAACCTTTTCTGAACTGCTTCACATGCACTTAGATCCATTCTTTACTTAAGAAGACCTGTACTACACACAGTACTCAAGTTGTGTTGTAGCTTTCAACATATTAGCAGAAATCTATAGAGCATGCTGTACATGATGGGAATTTGAGCAGTAGAAGCTTAGAGTTGTTCTGTACTAAAATTATGAACTTTCCGATTGGTACATGTCTTATACTCGTTTCTAAGTTGGTTGATTTAAAGAGAGTATATTGTTTGTCTGTGACCATACAAAATGAAACACATTGATTTGAATGTCCTAACAATTATGAATTGATAAAATCAATGTCTTATTGACAACATCCAGTGATCGGACATTTTTTTTTGTACATAAGTTTGAGTTTGATGCCATTTAGCTGCAAAATATAAAGACTAGAATGTAATACTTCAGAGTAGTGACTTACAAATATTTAGAATATATTGGAATTGGATGTGTGATGTAGTTCAACTTTTTAGTGAGAATGGATGTACTACATTTTTAAACTGATATGTTCACATACAAGCTAAACATGTGTGATATATTACTGATTTATGTTACTGAAATGTGAAATGCACACAATGTATACTTGGAATATATGATTTCAAAATTTATGTTTCCAATCAACTTCACTTTGGGCATCTGAGCATTATTTAAAGAATGCTTTCAGATTTTTAAGTCATTTAGTAATATAAAGTTTAGGAAGCACAATAGATTTGATTCATAAGACTGAAGGGGACAGCTGAGGAGGCGGAGTGAAGTGAGATGATAGGAATTTATATTTGTAGAAGCTGAGTGATTTTGTAAGTATATCCTCCATCCATTGTTACATAAACCCAGTATTGCTTCAATGCTTACTGAGTAACTTTCAAACCATTGACTAGCAAGTGTTAGCATTTTGTTTTTGTAGTCTTTTTATCATTGTTAGATTTATGGTTCTCCATTGATTTGCTATCCATCTACATAAGCAATTCCACATTCTTAGATTACTTACAGTGTGGAAACAGGCCCTTCGGTCCAGCAAGTCCACACCGACCCTCTGAAGAGCAACCCACCCAGACCCATTCTCCTACATTTACCCCTTCACCTAACACTACGGGCAATTTAACATGGCCAATTCACCTGACCTGCACATTTTTGGACTGTGGAAGGAAACCACAGTACCCGGAGGAAATCCACGCAGACACTGGGAGAATGTGCAAACTCCACACAGACAGTTGACTGAGGCGGGAATTGAACTTGGGTCTCTGGTGCTGTGAGGCAGCAGTGCTAATCACCGTGCTGCCCACTTAAACTGTTTGTGTTTGTTTAATTGCTTGTAATGAGTAAAGTGACTTTATTGGACATGTTTCCTTTTAGATACCAATCTATTCTGGAGCTGGGCAAAAAACGTAAGGATATGCTGGAAAAGAGCTGTAAGAAGTTCATGCTTTTCCGGGAGGCCAATGAGCTGCAGCAGTGGATCCATGAGAAGGAGACAGCATTGACCAGTGAAGAAGTGGGCACTGACTTGGAACAAGTGGAAGGACTGCAGAAAAAGTTTGATGACTTCCAGAAAGTAAGTAAAGCTTTTTAATTTGGAACTATTTTGAAAGCAGAAAAATGCAAACCTCAATTATGTAAACTAGATATGAACACCATGGCTGATTTATCTTTGGCTACCTGATGTATTGACTCATGGTTGCCATTTTCTTCCTGTCCACTGTTCATAACAAACTATAGTTGTTATTTTATTCTGGATGAGGTAGATTGGTGTAACAGATTTAAAACACAAACAAATTTCTAAATTAGTGTCATAGAATCATACAGTACATTGAGTCTGTGCTGCCAAAATACTCTACTATCCCATAATAGTCCCACTTTTTCCTGCACTCGACCCATAGCCTTGAATGTTCTGACACTTCAGGTGTTCATCCAGTTCCTTTTTAAAGGTTGTGAGGTTACCCACCTCAATTACCCTCGCAGGTACTGCTTTCCAGATCCCCAATGAAAAACCTTTTCATCAAATCCCCTCTAAATCTCCTGCCTCTCGTTTTAAAAGTGTGTTGCCTTGTTCTTGATCCTTTTGATTAAGGGGAGCAGCTGCTTTCTATCCACCCCTTCAGTGTTGCTCAGAATCTTGTATGCCTCTGTCAAGTCCCCACTCAACCTTCTCTGTTCCAAAGAAAACAGCCCAAGCTTATCCAGTGTGTCTCAATAGCATAAATGCTCTATCCCAGGCAACATCCTGGTGAATCTCCTCTGCACTTTCTCCAGTACAGTCACATCTTGCCTGTAATGTGGTGAGCAGAACTGCTCACACTACTCAGCTGTGGCCGAACAAAGTTCTGCAGCTACAGCAGTACCTCTCCGCTCTTATAATCTATGCCTCTCTGATAAAGTTGTGTCCCATATGCTGCTTTAATTACCTTGTTAACTAGTCCAGGCACCTTTTTAGGGATCTGTGGACAAGCACCTGATGATCCCACTGTTCCTTTTTCAGGCTCCGAAATAGAGCTAAATAGATTGGTATCGCACCTGTAAAGTTGTTGTGTTTTGTCCAGTTTTGAATTTTGTGTACTAGTTTCACCTGCCCTCCACCCACCCACCCCCACATAAACTGTGTCCAACATGGTTCTCTAGTTATCCTCCTCAACCCTGGCCAACTACTAATTCTTTACCTGTCACTGTCTGAGCTGGCCAGCTCAGAGGAGGATGGGCATCACAGCCAACCATGAGACCCCTGTTGCCAGGCATCTGTTTGTTTTTTTTTTCCAGATCACTATCCGTTGATTGGGAGCAGAGTGCCCTCATTGATTTACTATTATAGCCAATAGTAAATGCAGAGTTCTGTACTGAGATTCAGGGATTTCAGCATTTCTATGAAATTAGTATTTCAAATAATTTATATCTCTTCAATGTGGTGGGATTACTTGAAATATCTATTTGTTATTTCTGCAAAAGTTTTTTGGCTTTAGCAATCTTCACCCACTGTGCATGAACAGACTAAACCTGGTTGACACACCATTGGTTTCATCTTTAGAAAAAGTGCAGAGAATTCTTATTTCTAGAAATTTATTTTGTTAGCGAGTTTTAAGAAGATTTGTAGCTCAGTTTGAGGTTCTGGATGTAGGTTTGCTGGCTGAGCTGGATGGTTCATTTTCAGATGTTTCATCACCATACTAGGTAACATCTTCAGTGAGCCTCCAGACGAAGCACTGCTGGTGTTTCCCATTTTCTATTTATATGTTTGGGTTTCCTTGGGTTGGTGATGTCATTTCCTGTGGTGACATTATTTCCTGTTCTTTTTCTCAGGGGTGGTAGATGGGATCCAAGTCGGTGTGTTTGTTGATAGAGTTCAGGTTGGAATGCCAAAAAATTATTTAAGTTAAAGTCATGCTTAATCCAATATTTTTCAGGACTTGAAAGCCAATGAGTCTCGCTTGCGAGATATTAACAAAGTGGCAAACGATCTCGAGTCAGAGGGTCTGATGGCTGAAGAGGTTCAAGTAGCTCAGGTACAGTATCATTTCATTTAATTTTCAAAAAAAATTCTATTTCCAAAATGAGTTTACTGTCCATTGTGGATCAAGCACATTTTAAAATAAATAAATTCTATAAAGGGATAAATGGGATAAAGTGATTAGTATGTTAAATGCAGCTGAATTTTTGTCACCACCTTAATGCAAAATAAAAGCTAAGCTTCTAAATCTTTTGCTCCTTGAATTGAAAATTGTGCATGCAGCACAGTGGTTGTGGAAAAACTACAAGTTCATATTCTCAAAATGGATCTCTGTGTGATGTTCTGTCGGGTAAATTTACTCTTCCCACAAACATTAAAATGAGTGTTCGAATATGGAGGATTCGGAGAAGTTGCCCTTCCAAATACTTTTTATCCATATTAAAGGTTCTGGTTTCTAGCTGCACCCAGTAGTCTGGGTGGATTGTTGAGCGCAATACTAATGTGAAGACTTCCGGTCTGCCTGTTATTAAAAATTGTATGACACTTTTTGAGGAACAGTATGGGAGCTCTTTGGGGAGTTCTGGCTTTTCTAGTAAATATTTGTCCCTCAACTAACATCCCAAGAAAATGATTAAGCTAGACATTCATCTTGCTTGTAATTAGTGGCACGTTTTGTTAACTGAGCACTGCATGTTCCAATACTTTGAAAGAGTTACTGGCTGCAAAAATTACTTTGGGCCTTTCCTGAAAAAAGTTGCCAAATGCATGCAAGTTTCTTTCACTCTGTACTATTGAGTTCAGTCATGATATATTGTTGTTTGGAACTTTGAGATCTAACTTGGGGGAATAACTTACAGCTTTAAGTTTGATTTGTGTGTACTAAGGACGAAGATGTAATTCTTTAATTTCATTTCCGCTGTGTTCTGAGCATGGTTATTTGGAGACTTGGTTGTTTATCTGCATTTAAATGGGGTCTTTACAATCCTTGAAGTGAATTTTTCAGTGCATTATGGAAGGGTAGATAAGCTGGGCAAAACTAAATTGCTGGTGCCTGCTGTTGGGAGTCTAGTAACACAAAGAGCTTCATGTTCTTCTACAAAAAGTGCCATGGGATCATAACCTGAGTGGAGCTAAATCTAATTTATCCAGGCGTGCAATGCTGTACTTTAATTATAGCAAGATCAGTGCTGTAAACTCAATAACCTTCCTGAGATTATGCTTTGTTCTTCTGATAGCATAACCCAAGGGTTTTGCAATGGTTGTTGCCAGGCATTTTATTAATGACTTCCAAAAAATTAGCCAACAAAACACCTAGATCCTGCATGTGTTATCCTGCATAATTGTACCTCATGATTTATATTTCCTAAGTATTATTCTCTCTCTCAATCTTGCCACTTTGATTTAATATCAGCAAGTACAATATGCCATTTATCAACTAATCTATCTGTCTTTCTGCATGTGATAAGCTGGTTTTTGCTTGTTGTCACTTTTAATTGGTAAGATCTTTATATAATCTTCACAGTTATAGTTATTCACAAAGCAGTTCTGACACCAATCTCAGGTCTGCACCAGTTAGCTGCTTCCAGGTCCATGTACGGTTGTTTTCACTAACTGTAAATCAATTTCAGAAACACTTCAGCTTTGTTTCGTTAAACACATTTTGTGTTGTTGTCCTTTACTCATTTTAGGAACAACCAGTCTTGGGATCTGCCCCAGGAGCTGCCAAGGTAAGAGTATGTTGAATAAATTATGAATATGAAATTGAAATATGAGTAACATTATAAACAGCAGGTAACTTCAATCTAAACAACAACAAATGTTAAATGCTACTTTGACAGAAGTCAGACATGTACTTTTCGAGTCCATTTTATTTCTACTCGCACTTCACAAATTGCAAGAAGACTGATTCCTCATTCCCCATTTGTTCACCCTTTTGTCCTTTTATTAATAGACTCAGTACCTGTTCTCCAGTTTCATTTTACATATTTGGGTCCAGTTCTGTTCTGTTCTGTTCTGTTCTGATGGTGAGCATTATTTTAAAATGAGTACTGCATATATAATAGGGCTGGGGCAATTTGGTAGGAATGTATTAAGCACTTGAAAGATCAATTTACGCCATGTTGGACCGATATGGGGTACTTACCATGTGATGTAACACAATTAATTTGTTGGCATCCAGTTTCTCAAATTTTAGTTTCTTTTTGTATTTTTTTTTCCATAGGATGAATCTGACTCTAAAACTACATCGCCATGGAAGGTATGAGTTTTATTTTCCAGAATCCTCTCCTATTGACTTTTAATGCTAACTGATTTGTATCAGGCTTGCATTTTCCACAACCACTAATCAGTTACAATTCGAGATGGCATTCTGTGATTTTTAATTTTTCTGTTCAAAAACTGTTTTTGCCCACGCCCAAAATCTTTAGAAAAGCATAGATTAATTTATAGTGATCAAGGTCACTGCTTTACCATGACTAATTTAAGTTATTTTTAAATTTTCTTTTAAATCCATAATTTCATCCAAATAACTTTTCTAAAAATGTCATTTGAGGTTGTTTCTGGCTTACAGTAAAGGGTTGCTGTCAGTGTCGTTTTTAATGAAGTATTCCTGATGATTTTCCTGCATCTGTTGTATGTCTTTGTCAATCAGTCCATTTCTCTAGCCTATATTAAGATAGTAGCAGACACAGTCAAATTGATTATGCTTCACTTTGCCGCTGGAACTCATATTTGCTCTTTTAACATCTCTTAGTTGTTTCTCCTCTATAATTTTAGTTTATTAAATAAAATCTTGATATATGTCCAAAACTAATAAAGGAAGTGTTGGATGAAGGCCCAAAAGAGTTCTCCTATTTATCCTTAAGAACCTAGGCAAAAGAGCTGAAGACATGAGCAAATACCTGCAGAGATTTACCCACAGTTAATCTGTGCTGGTAACAAGCAGACCTGAGGCATGCCTATTTACTACTATTATGATATTTGTTTATATCAAGATGCAGAAATTTTTGATACAGAAATTCTTGCCAAGACAACAGAATAAGTCCCTTCATTTTAAAAAATTGTACTTGAATAACATGCAGCACAACATCTCTTTAAAAACAATACAAGTATTTAGCACTGTTCCAGAATTTTGTAATGTTACAACAGTGTACTTTTTGAAAAGGTTGCTTCCACATAGCTCTTGTACCTCTAATTTAGAAAATCACCAAATTCATTATTTTATCTACATTCTTTCTTTATTCCTTAACGCCACATTTTTCAACTTGGGCTAGCTAATATGTGAGCTGCACTACAATTTTGGAAAGCAAGCTACAGGTGTTGTGATAACTAATCTGATATATTTAAGGAAAGCCAGGCAAAGATGTGGTCGAGCAAGATATGCTGATGGGGGAGATGAAGAGTTGTGGGGAGGAGGTTTGTGGAGCATTGACCACTTTGCCCAAAAAGCTTGTTGTTGTTCTCCCCAACCATATGTAATAATGTGAACTCTTCCCTGCCATCAGGCCAAGCTTATTTTGCTGATATTGTTTCTTTAAACTAGAAGCTCACAGTTAAAATAAGTAAATGATGTTGGCTTGAGTATGTTTTGTTTGAGAAGTGCTCGTCATTTCCAATTTATTTCTCTTTAAGGTGATCCAATTTGTTTATCTTCCTCTGTGGAGTCACAGGTGG
The DNA here is from genome assembly GCF_004010195.1 of Chiloscyllium plagiosum. NCBI lineage: Eukaryota > Metazoa > Chordata > Chondrichthyes > Orectolobiformes > Hemiscylliidae > Chiloscyllium > Chiloscyllium plagiosum. The sequence continues at coordinate 44,258,819 of NC_057739.1, forward strand.
GGAAGATAGTGAAGAAGGCATTTGGTATGCTTGCCTTTATTGGTCAGAGTATAGAGTATAAGAGTTGGGAGGTCATGTTGCAGCTGTGCAAGACATTATTCCAAAAGTGGCCTAACTGTTGGGTGTAGTTCTAGTCTCCTTCCTACAGGAAGGATGTTATGAAACTTGAAAGGGTTCAGAAAAGATTTACAAGGATGTTGCCAGGGTTGGAGGGTTTGAGCTATAGGGAGAGGCTGAATAGGCTGGGGCTATTTTCCCTGGATCATTGGAGGCTGAGGGGTGACCTTTATAGAGGTCTATAAACTAATGAGGGGCATGGATAGGGTAAATGGACTAGTCTTTTCCCTAGGATTTAGAGAGTCCAGAACTAGAGGGCATAGGTTTAGGGTGAGAGGGGAATGATTTAAAAGGGACCTAAGGGGAACGTTTTCATGCAGGGGTTGGTGCGTGTATGGAATGAGCTGCCAAAGGAAGTGGTGGAGGCTAGTACAATTACAACATTTTAAATCTGGGTGGGTATATGAATAGGAAGGGTTTAGAGGGGTATGGGCCGGGTGCTGGCAAATGGGACTAGATTAATTTAGGTTATATGATCGGCATGGAAGGGTCTGTTTCCGTGTTGTACATCTCTATGACTCTGTGACTCTGGGTCAGGAATAGAGGGGGCGAAGTTTAGACTGACTACTGTTCCAGATCATCATTTATAGGTTTCTTCTCTGGTAAATTCACATCTCAATATCTGGAGAAGCTGGATTAATTTTGGCAGCATTCTCCTCAGTGGTCACTGCCATGGCTAACAGAAAACAATAGCTACTTGAATTTGTGTTTGTGAAGTCACTTCCTATTGTAAGTGAATGCATGTAGAGAGTAGGAAAGATGTTCAGAAGTTCTTCTGAAGCACTGCACAGCTGTGGTGGCAATTTAAAAGTACAGTACTTCTAATTTTTTCCAAACCCAACTTGAGCAATGCAGTGGCTAACTGATATCTGTAACTTATGTTAATATGTTATCTGGACAGAAAGTTTAAAATGCTTTTATTTGTGGAGGAGCTCACATGCTTCATTCTTTTGTCAAATTATTAAAATGATCTATGTTTTTCATTTAACCTGGCACTTTTTGATTCACTGTTTATTCTGTCTGTGGTCTCTAAAGGCTTTCCTAACTGTCAGTATTGAGATCTTAATGGTTAAGGGTGTGGTCTGTCTTTCCCATTCTACACTTAATCTCTCAGGCTACTAAAAGGGAATTCTAAACTTAGTGTTTTTCTGTTGATAGTGAACTCTTGCATGCCATGTTCTATTAGTTCTAAGTATTTCTAATTTTAACGTTTCTCTTCACTAACTGATGGATCGTGACTGGTTTGGTTTTCCACTGCTGTGATTCATGGTTGCGGTTTAGACTGTGCGGCTGGCAACACATACGGTGGCTAGCTTTAATGCCATCAAGGTAAGAACTGATGGATCTGCTCCCTTCTGGCACTGTCTTTTTCACTCATGTTTCAAATAAGTGATGAGCTCTTCATTGCTTTGTGCTGCCTTTCACTCATTTGTTACAGATCCCTGTCCCTTGTACTATTAGTATGGTTATTTTTCCCAATGGCCCAGTTATAGTACAGTCTTTCCTTCCCTGCACTTCATGTTTGTGTATTACAAAATAAACCTGTTGTGTTTGTAAATGCTTCTTGCTATATGCTGTTGGCAATTGAGCCAACTGAATACTTGCTGTCAAATCAGATTTTGGTAACATAAGTTAACCCTTTTTAAGTATTGAATGTGCTTTTTGTTTGTATCTGTATTTGAAATATTTTGTAAAATTATGAAGAAAAAGCTATATTGTTGAAATCTAGATAAAGTGAAGCATGTGAAATAGTATCAAGTACAATTTGGATCATTGATAGAATGTGACAACAGGGCATCGTGGTACTCCTCAACCTTTGTTGACTTGGAGCAGTTTAAAAATGGCAATGATGGTGCGATAGAGGAAAAAGACTAACTGACACAAATGAGGGTGATGACCAAGATGGGGTAATTGAAGATTCTGTGAACGTTGATGACATGGGTTTTCACATAGAAGAGAATGATGTGACTTGGAACATGGCAACATAAGTAGCAAGTGGGAGGAGGATGATGACAGTGTAGAGGAAGGGGAGTATGGCGGGGAAGAAGAAAATGAAGAAGAAAAAGATAGAAACAAATATAATGGAGGCAGCAATTATCTCAGAAGGAAGATAACACAAAGAGCAATGTAGATTTAACAGAAAATAGGCACTGGTCATTTACTCCTTTTTTGAGCCTGCAGTACTTTTATTTATGTTCATGGCTGATTATCCAACTCAACAGCTTGTTCTGTTTTTCTGCCTTTTCTTTTGATCTATCACCCAATGTTATATCCAAAAGCTTCTTGAAATCATATGATATTTTAGTCTCAACTGCTTCCTGTGATGGCAAATTCCACAGGCTCACCACTCTGGGTGAAGAAAATTCTCAGCCCTAAACAGTTTACCCCATATCCTTAGAATGTGACCCCTGGTTCTGCAAATCCGCTGCCTCCCCAATCATCGGGGACATTCTTCCACATCTACTTTGCATAACAAGCAAACTTAGAACCTGCTGTTAGAGTCTATGTCTGATTGAGATCCTTATAAGAATGTTACCAAGACTAGAGGAATTGAGTTATAATGGCAGGCTAGATAGGCTGGGACCATTTTTCCCTGGAGCGTCGGAGACTGAGGGATGGTCTTAGAGATTTATAAAATCATGAGGGGCACAGATAAGGTGAATAGCTGAGGTCTTTTCCCCAGGGTAGAAGAGTCCAAAACCAGATGGCATTGGTTTAAGGTGAGAAGGGCCATATCCCTTCTGTAACTTAGGTGCATACTGCTTGGTGAATCAGAAATTTTAGTTAAAGTTTGGATGATTTTGCATCCTGTTAGCTATGATCTATAGATCATAGATATGTTGGAGCAGTATTCTGCAGCTATGATGGATTTTTAAGACTTTGTATATTTTTGTGAAATGAATGATTATCTTTTAATGGCAAATGGATGGTTTTTCTTTGGGCATGAAATTTAATACAGACATCAAACTGAAAATTTCCAGATTAACAATACCTAAAGTATCCATCTGGTTATAATATAACCAATTTTTGAGAGTTAAGAATGTTTAACTCTGCAGTGTTATCTCTGTGTTGACACAATTTTTCCACATTTCTCAGGAACTGAATGAGCGCTGGAAATCACTGCAACAACTAGCTGAGGAACGCAGCCAGGTCTTGGGAAGTGCACATGAAGTACAGAGATTCCACAGGTGAGTGGCTTTGAGAGATGGAATAATGAAGATCTACCTATTGATGCACAGAGCCAGAAGTGTGGATGGGTGATGCTGAGAAACCCGATTACTTTGTGTTATCTTTCGTTAGATGCTTAATATGTGAGTATTTAGAAAATAATTTGTTAGGATTAAATTGGCTGGAGTTTTTGTACAGAAAATTATTTAATATATAAATATTTTAAGATTGCTATTTGGTTTTGTGCAGAGATGCTGATGAAACGAAAGAATGGATTGAAGAGAAAAATCAAGCTCTCAACACAGATAATTATGGACATGACCTTGCAAGTGTCCAGGCTCTGCAACGCAAGCATGAAGGATTTGAACGGGATCTTGCTGCTCTGGGAGATAAAGTGAGCTATGATTGTAACCACAGAATCACAAACTTGTTATGGTGCACTTGATATGGCACAAAATTGTTTTGGCCTGTCACGTCTGTATGCCTGTCCAAAATAAGCAGTGACTTGGTGCCGTTCTCCTGCCTCCAATTATCCAATTTACTTGTATCCTGAATATTAGTTGTACTAAAAAAATCATCTAATGACATTTTGAATACCTTGGTTGAACCTGTCTCCACCATACTTCCAGGTGATGCATTTTAAACCCAAACCATTCACTAAGTGGAAAAAGTTTCTTTGAGCATCACATTTACTACTTTTGCAAATTATTTTACACCTCTGCTGGCTTGTATTTTATCTTTTTACAAGCATGAGTGTTTTTCCTTATTGACCCTGTCCAAACATCTCTATTTTGACTGATGTTTCCAAAATCATCTCTTGGTTGTCTTCTCTCTAAGTGAAACAAATTCTCTAATCTCTCTTCATAATTGGCATTTTTCATCCATGAAGCCACTCGTGGAAACTTGTTCTGCACACACTCTCTCTAATGCATTCACATCCTTCCTAATGCATGCTGCTCAGAACTAGACACTGTGCTCTAGTTGAGGACTAACCAGTGCCCTAAGCAAATTCAGTGTAATTTCCCTGTGCTAGAAGTCTACCAAGATGTATTAATTCACACTTCTACGTATTGAACCTCATTTACTGCCTATTAGTTTGTATAATTTTGATTTCTAAGTCAGAGGCTTTCAAATGTTTTCTCCCAGCCAAATGCCCCTGTGGCAGCTTCAGACTCCTGAGACCATGTTACATATCTAAAAGAAAATGTGCTGTTGTTTTACATTTATACCGCAATCAAAATAATAAGTCAGCAAATAAAGTGGCAATTTCTCAAGACACTGTTTTGAGGGCTCAGGATAAAACATGTTTCAATAGGGTAAAATCGGATGAAAAAGCCCTACTTTGTATAAAAGCAGTGGGGATGAAAGTAAATGATTGATGTATTCAGATAATACCACAAGTTGTGGATTAAGAAACACAGAATAGTAATAGAATACATTACCTTCATTGATTCTTTATGAATGAGTTATTTCATTGTCACTTGAATTTTACAGTAAGAAAGTAAAATACAGCAAAAAAGCTTCAACAGTCATCAAAATTCAGTGCCATTTTGGATAGTTTAAGAATAAAAAGGATAAAAGATATGTGAAATTCCTGAGCCATAAGCCACTACTCCAATGTCACTTGCACATGTTCCCCCCACTCCCGCTGCCTGCTCCATATCCACCAGCATAGGAGCCACCACTCCTTACATGCCATTTCTTCGCCCTTGGGCCCACTCTGCTGACACCGGGTCCCATGCTGAACCCACCCTCACCCCACAATCGGGACTTCCTGGTTTCACTGATTCCAGATGTCCTGGCTGCTGATGTTGCAGTCACTGCTTCACTAACGCCAGGAGTCCCTGCTCTGGGCCTACTGCAACCAGGAGACCATGGCTGTGCTGCCAAACCAGGCCACAACTGCTTACCAAGAGTACTGCTCTGGCTGCCCAATGAGAAGCTGCCGGGGCGACATCCTTGCTGCCACAGTTGCCACAGCTTTCAGCTGCCACAGGGAGCGTTGTTTACGGCTGGGAGGAGCCACCATTCCATGTACGGCCTAGCTGCCACACCAACTTCACCAACTAACCTCCTGCAAAAGACTCCAAAGAAAAGAAAAATTAATGGAAAAAGAGCAGAAGTAAAAAGAAAGAAAGCGTGTAGAAGTGGATGAGCTCCTGTCAAAAGCATGCAAATAGCCCTGTTGCTGTGCCATCATCTTTCATTGGAATGCTAGAATTGAGATGCTTGAACATGAATGCTACAACCAAATTCATTTTTTAAAAAATGTGGACATTAATCCAAAAGGATTTCTTCATTCATTAGATGCGGAGGAAATTCATTAATGCAAGGAGGAGTTAATGCAAGCAGGAGCAGAAAATATAGCCTGATGTATTGCAAGCAAATCTTAAATCTGCTGATGTATTTATTACTATGGCATATATTGCCTGATTTGAGTTTTAATTGTTAAATGTAGGTGAATTCTCTGGGTGAGACTGCAAACCGACTGATTCAGTCTCACCCTGAATCAGTTGAGGATGTCCAAGAAAAATGCACAGAATTGAATCAGGCCTGGGATAGCCTGGGGAAGCGTGCTGACCAACGTAAAGGAAAATTGAACGACTCTCATGACCTACAGCGTTTCCTAAGTGACTTCAGGTAAATTAGGCACTGTTTCATTCTTTGTAAGAAGCATAAAAGTAAATCAAAGAACTTTGTATTCTGGAAATCTGAAATAAAAACAGAAATTGCTAGAGAAATTCAGGCCTGGAGCATCTATGGAGAGAAAGCAGAGTCAATGTTTCATGTCCAGTGACCCTTCAGATCTGTTTTATACGTTATTGCTTTATGTCATTAGTAAACAAACATCCGAATAAACTGGTGTAATCCCCTACAAATGTGGTAGTCAAATTGCAGAAATATAGAAACAAAAACAGAAATTGCTGGAAAAACTCAGCAGGTCTGGCAGCATATGTGGAGAGAATTCAGAGTTAACATTTTGGGTCCAGTAGGTAAAAACAATGACTGCAGATGCTGGATACCAGAGTCTAGATTAGAGTGGTGCTGGAAAAGCAGTAAAATCGACGTTTTGGGAAAAAGACCTTCATCAGGAATACAGGCAGAGAGCCTGAAGGGTGGAGAGATAAATGAGAGGAGGATGGGGGGTGGGGAGAAAGTAGCATAGAGTACAATAGGTGAGTGGGGGAGGGGTTTTTACCTGGACCATCTCTGACACCTCCCTCCCCTTCCTGGACCTCTCCGTCTCCACTAATGATGACCAACTTGACACCGACATCTTTTATAAACTCACCGACTCCCACAGCTACCTGGATTACACCTCTTCCCACCCTACCTCCTGCAAAAATGCCATCCCGTATTCCCAATTCTTCCGCCTCCGCTGTATCTGCTCCCAGGAGGACCAGTTCCACCACAGAACACACCAGATGGCCTCCTTCTTTAGAGACCTCAATTTCCCTTCCCACGTGGTTAAAGATGCCCTCCAACGCATCTCGTCCACATCCCGCACCTCCGCCCTCAGACCCAACCCCTCCAACCGCAACAAGGACAGAACGCCCCTGGTGCTCACCTTCCACCCTACCAACCTTTGCAAAAACCAAATCATCCGCCGACATTTCCGCCACCTCCAAACCACCACCAGGGATATATTTCCCTCCCCACCCCTTTTCTGCCTTCTGCAAAGACAGTTCCCTCCCTGACTACCTGGTCAGGTCCACGCCTCCCTACAACCCACCCTCCCATCCTGGCACCTTTCCCTGGCACCGCAGCAATTGCAAAACCTGCGCCCACACCTCCTCCCTCACCTCCATCCAAGGACCTAAAAGAGCCTTCCACATCCATCAAAGTTTTACCTGCACATCCACCAATATAATTTATTGTATCCGTTGCTCCAGATGCGGTCGTCTCTACATTGGGGAGACTGGAAGCCTCCTAGCAGAGTGCTTTAGGGAACATCTCTGGGATACCCGCACCAATCAACCACACTACCCTGTGGCCCAATATTTCAACTTATCCGCCCCCACTCTGCCGAGGACATGGAGGTCCTGGGCCTCCTTCACTACCAGACGCCTGGAGGTAGAACACCTCAACTTCCGCCTCGGAACACTTCAACTCCTGGGCATCAATGTGGACTTCAACAGTTTCCTCATTTCCCCTTCACCCACTTCCAAACTTCCAGTTCAGCACTGTCCCCATGACTTGTCCTACCTGCCTATCTTCTTTTCCAACAATCCACTCTCTCCACCCCCCCGACCTATCACCTTCATCCCCTCCCCCACTCACCTATTGTACTCTCCTGCTTTCTCCTCTAGCTTATCTCTCCACCCTTCAGGCTCTCTGCCTGTATTTCTGATGAAGGGCTTTTGCCCGAAACGTCGATTTTACTGCTCCTTGGATGCTGCCTGAACTGCTGTGCTTTTCCAGCACCACTCTAATCTAGTTTTTGGGTCCAGTGACCTTTCCTCAGAACTTCTTCAGAAAAGAGTTCTGATTTCTCTCCACAGTGATTTCTCTCTAGTGTTTTCCATCTTTATTAAAAGAACAATGGAGTTTGCTGCATTAATACAGTATTACTCACTGCTTTGGTCGCATAATTTGAAGTCTTCTAGTCACTGATCTAACAGGCAATCATGCTTCCATAGCCAAAACTTTGTTAGCTTTGTATTTTATACCATGCAAAGTGAATCTTCTGAAATATCATATGTTGTATTATGATTAAAAACGGGTTAAAATAATAGGATGCTATTTCATTCAGTTGGATGTCTAACAAGTAAGCTCATGTCTAAGAATCTTGGCAAAGTTGAAAAATTGATCATCAGGATTTGTGTTTTGTAGTTGGTATGGAATGGAAATTCGTTCCTCTTATTTAGTGGTACATAACTCAACTTGCCCAAGTCCACAAATGAGCTGTACAATCAGTAGTCAGGTCTGGGAAACCTGATTGTGTTGCTGCTGGCTCATGCTATGTGGATTACCACAACAGATTGCTGTTAAAAGTTCCTGCTGTTTATACATAGTTCACTTGCAAGCTTTCACATATTTGTGTGGGAAAAGTATTGAAAGAAAGTCGTACAACTGATCAGCCCTTATATTTTCACAGGGATCTCATGTCCTGGATAAATGGAATCCGAGGATTGGTGTCTTCAGACGAACTGGCCAAAGATGTGACTGGAGCAGAGGCATTGTTAGAGAGGCATCAGGTAATGAAGAATTGAAATAATTTTTCCCAAAGTTCTTGTTGAAGGTTATTAGAAACAATCTTATTCTTTTTGTTTAAAGGAGAAACTTGTAAAGTTGCTTTAATTGGTGATGAATGCATTGTAGGATTTTAATCAAACTTTGGATATGGCCATTTGCTCTTAGACAATGATATGGATTAAAATGTATTGTCTTTAGAGCTGACCATTATCTAATGTTTACTTATACCAAGTCTGAATACTTGTTAAAATAAACATGCCAGAATGCATTGAGCTGTTACTGTCTTGTTAAGGTGTAACATTTTGTGGCTTGCCGTACAGACTTAAATCAGTTCTCAACAACGTAATAAAAGATTTTTCTCCAACTTTTGAAGCTACTTTCAATGATGCATGAAGGGAATTTTCATCCATATGCCTGATATTGAACACTGTGTCTGTGACTTCTGCAATCCATTCCTGTGAGGTTCAGTAACTTTTTAGTATTTAAGGCGTGATGCCTCATCTTTATTGTTTATGTTGGACACTGGGTGCATTTTAGATGGAAAATCAATGGCTATGGTTCTGTAGTTTCATGATATGTGCCCTGAAATGCTGCAGGAATTCTGAATTGGAAAAGCTCTGCTTTAATAGTGTTGTTATACAAGTTTTTAAAATTTAGTGTTTATCTTTTTCTTCCCTTTGTGATGTTTAATTTTTTTTTTGCAGGAACATCGTACTGAAATTGATGCCAGGGCTGGCACTTTCCAAGCATTTGAACAGTTTGGGCATCAGCTGCTTGCTCGTGGGCACTATGCTTGCCCAGAAATACGGGAAAAGCTAGACATCCTGGAGCGTGAACGTGCAGATCTGGAGAAAGCCTGGATTCAACGCAGAATGATGTTGGATCAGTGCCTGGAGCTGCAGGTAATGAGAGACCATACATTTGTACAGAATAGTGTCAAGTGAAAACAAAATGCTGGAAATCTTCAATCTGTGAAGAGACAATATGTTTGACTGCATTATTCTTGGGACATTAATTGTCTTTCTGCACAGATGCTGATTATTTCTAACATTATTAGTATTTAGAACAACTCATTATGCACTAAATCTAGCTAATTCCCCAGTTGGAACTTATTAGTTCGATTCTATTAGCTGTTGCTAGAGAAGTGAACCTTTATTATGCTAGTTTAATTCTGCAGATCATTGGATTTCAAACATTTCTTGTGAGAGAGACCTGAAAACTTGGATACCTGAAAACTGGAAAATATAGGCGACATGGTGGCTCAGTAGTTGGCACTGCTGCCTCACAGCACCAGGAACTTTGGTTTGATTCCTGCCTCTGGCGACTGTCTGTGTGGAGTTTGCACATTCTCCCTTGTCTGCGTGGATTTCCTCCACTGTCCAAAGATGTGCAGGTCAAATGAATTGGCATATTGAATTGCCCATCGTATTAGGTACATTAGTCAGGGGTAAGTGTAGGGAAATGGGTCTGGGTGGGTTACTCTTGGGAGGGTTGGTGTGGACTTGGGCCAAAATGGCCTGTTTCCACACTGTAGGAAATATAATTTAAAACATTTTAGGGGACCACTTTCTCTAACTAATAAAAGATGGTTTCAGACACTCAAATGAAAATCTTTTAAGAGGGATCATTTGGTAGAAATGCATTGTGAATGATAATGGGGTGGCACGGTGGCTCAGTGGTTAGCACTGCTGCCTCACAGCGCCAGGGACCCGGGTTCAATTCCAGCCTCGAGCAACTGTCTGTGTGGAGTTGGCACGTTCTCCCCGTGTCTGCATGGGTTTCTTCCAGGTGCTCTGGTTTTCTCCCACAATCCAAAGATGTGCAGGTCAGGTAAATTGACCACGCTAAATTGCCCGTAGTGTTCAGGGATGTGTAGGTTGGTTGCATTAGTCAGGGGTAAATATAGGATATTGGAATGGGTCTGGGTAGGCTACTCTTTGGAGGGTCGGTGTGGACTTGGGCTGAAGAGCCTGTTTCCACACTGTAGGAATTCTAATTCTAGTAATGCTAAAAGGGTTTTTACATTGACCAAAGAGAAGAAAGCCAGCCTTTTACCTGAGAAGTGACAAATATTTGAATATTTCACAGCATTGTAGTCTCAATGTTAGTGAATTGTAGCAGGTTATTCTTTATCAGCAACTAGTCATTAAATTGGAATCTAAACTAGGATTTAGATGTTTAACGGAGGAGCTGGGCACGTTTTTGGGAGGCTGTTCTACTAACCTTTGCGGAAACCTGCTAACCTCTACCACCTCTCTTGAATAACATCTATATTTGCCTCCACTCCCTTCCCTAATTGGGCTGTTGTGGTTCTGTTCGCCGAGCTGGAAGTTTTTGTTGCAAACGTTTCGTCCCCTGGCTAGGCGACATCATCAGTGCTTGGGAGCCTCCTGCGAAGCGCTTCTTTGATGTTTCCTCCTGTGTTTATAGTGGTCTGTCCCTGCCGCTTCCGGTTGTCAGTTTCAGCTGTCCGCTGTAGTGGTTGGTATATTGGGTCCAGGTCGATGTGTTTGTTGATGGAGTTTGGGGATGAATGCCATGCCTCTAGGAATTCCCTGGCTGTTCTCTGTCTGGCTTGCCCCACGATAGTAGTGTTGTCCCAGTCGAATTCATGTTGTTTGTTGTCTGCGTGTGTGGCTACTAAGGATAGCTGGTCGTGTCGTTTTGTGGCTAGTTGATGTTCATGTATGCGGATTGTTAGCTGTCTTCCTGTTTATCCTATATAGTGTTTAGTGCAGTCCTTGCATGGTATTTTGTACACTACATTCGTCTTGCTCATGTTGGGTATCGGGTCCTTCGTTCTGGTGAGTTGTCTGAGCGTGGCTGTTGGTTTGTGTGCCGTTATGAGTCCTAGGGGTCGCAGTAGTCTGGCTGTCAATTCCGAGATGCTCCTGATGTATGGTAGTGTGGCTAGTCCTTTTGGTTGTGGTATGTCCTCGTTCCGTGGTCTTTCTCTTAGGCATCTGTTGATGAAGTTGCGCGGGTATCCGTTTTTGGCGAATACCTTGTATAGGTGTTCCTAATTGGGCTGGTTTTCTGCGCTATTCTTATAGTTCTTTTGATTTCTCATTATCAACTACACATCTAATTCTTTTTTGAATGAAACTGCCTCCACCACCTTTTCTCAGTTTGTGAAGTTCAGTTCATAATAAATTTGTGTATACTCGTTACCCAAACAGCTGTACACTCTAATGTAGTCTTTAAATTGGACCTTCTATGAGTTTCTGATTGTATGCCTAAACGTTGCCACCATTGCACAGCTATCTATTGTTACTGTCACTAAATTGCACCATATGTTTTTAAATGTTGTTAGAAGATTGAAATATTCATAGAAGTAAATAGCATGTCATTATAGTAAGTAGATCCATAGTCCACTTGGAAGCAGCTTCTGACCTGTATTCTTGTAGTAGCCAGTTTTACACATTGTATTATGTGACTTAAGATGTGGAGGTGCAGGTGTTGGAATGAGGTAGACAAAGTTAAAAATCACACAACACCTGGTTCTAGTCCAACAGGTTTATTTGGAAGTACAGGCTTTGAGAGTGCTGCTCCTTCGTCAGATGATTAAGATTTTTTTATTCTGGTAAGAACTTGACAGAAGTAATTGAGGTTTTTATTTCATGTCAAATCTTGACATTTTATTCCTTGGGTAAATTCATCAGTGTCTAATTCCAATTTGAGATTAGAACATTGGTTAAGGAATTGATGCCAATATGATGTTGTTGTCTGTAACTTGTTCTCGCTTTCCAGCGAGATGGGAATTTAGGAAAATGTGCATTTATACTTTTGCAGATTAGTTCTGGCATAACATTTTGATTCTTTTGTAGCTATTTAACCGTGACTGCGAACAGGCTGAGAACTGGATGGCGGCACGTGAAGCATTCCTGGCCAGTGATGATAAAGGTGACTCTCTGGACAGTGTAGAGGCCCTCATCAAGAAACATGAAGATTTTGATAAAGCCATCACAGTTCAGGTACCATGGTGAAAGAGAGACCTGTTGTAGAAATTGTAATTTATCTAATTCATCTGCTAAAGTGTAATTCTTTTAGGCTGTATTACCTTTAACATAAAGTTAAGGTAATACAAGTAGAAACATATTAGCTGGGCATATTAACTTCTCAGGATGGGGCAAGTATTATTTTTGATAGATGGAAAGGTAAGGAGAAACAGCTGTTCAGGTGTTCAGCCATAATCTACTTGAGTACACAATGTAATTTGCACAATTATAGATTCTTTTACTTAATGCATTGAGGAAGATGACTAATCATTGAACTTTATACCTGTTCTGGAGGTACTAAACCTCCCAAGCTATCACTTGAATGGTGCAGTCTACATTCACAAGCGTGGATTTTTTTTTCCCTGACCACTGAAGTCACTATAGATAAAGGTGTGCGATGCAGCCAGATTTAACAGGAATTTGGCAGCAGCTTTAGGCCATCTCAAGTTTTAGGTTATTACTGATTCTGCATTTTGAAATGTAGAAGTTGACTGCAGAGCTAATCCCACTGCCCCACATCTATTCTGCTAGCTGGAAAATATACCAGTAGATAACACAACATTCTAATGCAGAAAATACTCATCAAGAGAGGCAGCAATTGCAGAGAGCGAAAAAAAGAGTTAATGTTTGAGCTTATTAACCTTTTGCATACTACAGGATCCTTTAATGTGTGGGATATCTTTTGGATGTTTCACCTAAGGAAGGAAATAAATACTGCATATGAATTAAGATAGGAGACAGTGTTTGAAACTGAAGAGACCTGAAGTAAGGAAGATATTTGATAATCCCAGAGATCAAAGAAGACTGAGTAATTATATAAGTTGGAAATTTAAGGGTATTTTCTTTTTATCATTCTGCGATGATGTAGATTCAATTTTCTTTATAAGTGGATATCACCTATAGTTACTTTCCAGCACATTATCTGTAATGATCAATTTCAACCATTTGAAGTGTAGAAGTGTAGAAGTATGCCTTTAACGTAGCAGTGCCACTCAATGGCAGTTGATAAATATGACAATAAAATTCATCAAGTGAAGAGGACCATGGCTCTTCAAGCTGCATGTTTTTGAGGCTATTTTGATGTATACAGTGGAGTCTAGTGAGCTGTGTAAAGTCTAAATTAACTTGCTTAATAATTTAGTTTTATTTCAAGCTGCAAATACCAGTAGATCTATCTATAGTGATTTAGGATTTATGTAATGATAAGGTAACAGCAATTTTCAAGTCTTCAAACCTTTGGCAGTCAAACGCATTACATCATTAAATAAGAAGTGTAAGTAGAAATTTAGTCATGATCCCTGAACCAGGTTTTCAGAGCTGCATTGGCTTCAGGTTATATGCACTAGGTAAAGAAGTTTGAGAAATGTTCTAGTAGGTTGCCAGAAAGTATAAATTACAACCTAAACTCTAGTTTTAAAAAAGATTCCGCGAGAGACTTGTACAGAATTCAAAGAAAGAAACATAAGACTTGCTCAGATGGGCCAACGGGCTGTGAAGTGGCAGATGGAGTTTAATTTAGATAAATGTGAGGTGCTGCATTTTGGGAAAACAAATCTTAGCAGGACTTATACACTTAATGGTAAGGTCCTAGAGAGTGTTGCTGAACAAAGAGACCTTGGAGTGCAGGTTCTTAGCTCCTCGAAAGTGGAGTCACAGGTAGATAGGATAGTGAAGAAGGCGTTTGGTATGCTTTCCTTTATTGGTCAGAGTATTGAGTACAGGAGTTGGAAGGTCATGTGGCTGTACAGGACATTGGTTAGTCCACTGTTGAAATATTGCGTGCAATTCTGGTCTCCTTTCTATCGGAAAGATGTTGTGAAACTTGAAAGGGTTCAGAAAAGATTTACAAGGTTGTTGCTAGGTTTGGAGGATTTGAGATATAGGGAGAGGCTGAATAGGTTGGTGCTGTTTTCCCTGGATCATTGGAGGCTGAAAGGTGACCGTATAGAGGTTTATAAAATCCTGAAGGGCTTGGATAGATAAATAGACAAAGTCTTTTCTCTGGCTTGGGTGAGTCCAGAACTAGAGGGCATAAGTTTAGAGGGTGAGAGGGGAAAGATATAAAAGAGACCTAAGGGACAACTTCTTCACTCAGAAGGTGGTACGTGTATGAAATGAGCTCCAGAGGAAGTGATGGAGGCGAGTACAGTTACAACATTAAAAGGCATTTGGATGGGTATTTGTGTAGAAAGGGTTTGGAGGGATATTGGGTGGGTGCTGGCAGGTGGAACTAGAAAGGGTTGGGATATCTGGTCGGTATGGACGAGTTGGATGCTGTACTATGACTCTATGACCATAGGAGCAGAAATTTGGCCATTCAGCCCATTAAGTCTGCTGTGCCATTCAACCCCATTTTCCTGCTTTCACCCCATAACCTTTGATCCCTTTGGCAATCAAGAACTTATCTATCTCTGTCTTAAATATATTCAATGAACTGGCCTCCACAGCCTTCTGTGGCAATGAATTCCTTAGATTCACCCCTCTCTTGCTGAAGAAGTTTCTCATTATCTCTGTTATACAGGGTGTTCCCTTTACTCTAAGGTTGTGCCCTCCAGATCCTCATCTCTTCTACCAATAGAAACTTCTTCCCAAAGTCCACTCTGTCCAGGTCATTTTAATAATCTGTAGGTTTCAGCCAGATCTCCCTGATTCTTCTAAATTCCATTCAATATAATCCCAGAGTCCCCAAAAGTACATCATATGTTAAGTCTTTCATTCCTGGGATCATTCTCGTGAACCTCCTCTGGACCCTCCCCAGGGCCAATACATCCTTCCTGAGGTATGGGGCCCAAAATTGCTCTCAGTGCTCTAAATGTGGTCTGACCCAAGCCTTTTCAAAGCCTCAGAAGTACATCTATGCTTTTATATTCTAGTCCTCGAGTGATGAATGACAAAAATGTATTTGCTTTCCTAATTACCAACTCAACCTGCAAGTTTACCTTAAGAGAACCCTGGAATAGGACTCCCAATGCACTTTCTACTCCAGATTTCTGAATTTTCTCCCCACTTAGAAAATAGTCCATGCCTCCATTCTTACTCCCAAAGTGCTGTGACCTGGTAATCTTATGTATCCCAGTCACTCTCAAATGGCTGCATAGCAATTTTTATGTAACTTTACGTAAATCAAGAGAATTTGAGTGAAAAGCTTCATCAGAAATTTATTTTGCTTTATTTTGATTTCTTTTTATTACAGGAAGAGAAGATTGCAGCATTGCAAGCCTTTGCTGATCAGCTAATTAGCTCTGAACATTATGCAAAGGATGATATTTCAAATCGTCGTAATGAGGTATTGGACAGGTGAGTGTCTCAAAGTTAGTAGTTCAAACGATTTGATCCAAGAAAATGTACTGTTTTGATCAAGTTATAGGTATGTTATTTCCAAATTGAATTTTAAGTTAAAGGGTCTGAATTCCTATCAGTAGATACAGTTTGTAACCAAAATAAATTTGTGGAGAGTGAAACAGAATGTTTTCAGTCCAGTCTGACTTGTTTAGAACTGGAGCCTTATTGGACTGAGAACTCTTGGAGGTCTGAAGAACAGTCATAAACATTAACACCTGTTTCTGTCTCCACTGGTGCTACTAGACTTAGAGGTTCTCTAGCAATTTGTTTTTGATACATATAATATTATTGATTTAGTCATCCTTTTCCTCTTCCAGCACTGTCAATCTTGAATGTCTACCTCTGACATTGCAGCTTGGCTCTGCTATTACTTCACAAAGTCAGACTATGTTCTATAATTCTTTCTTTTCCCATTCTCTCCAAGCTTCTCGGTCACTAAATGTGCTTAAAATTTCCATCATTGACACTCTTTGCTGTTCCTTTTTGTCAGTTTCTACTGCTCTGCAGTTATTTCTGACTCATAGAAAATAAAAGTAGGAGTAGGGTACATCTCTAAAACTGAGACTAAGGTCACCTGACCCTTAGAGCTTGCTCTATCATTCATAATGATCATGTAACATGTTCCTACTATTTCCCCATACCTTTTGATCCCTTTATCACAGAGCTACATATACCTCCTTTTTGGAGAACATTAAATGTTATGGTCTTGAACCTTTTCTGTGGCAGAGAGTTCAACAAGTTGCTCATTCCCTGGGTGAAGGGATTTTTCTTCTCTGTTCTAAACAGCCTGCTCTGTGTATTCTTTAACTGTGACTCCTGGTTCTGTACTGCCTGGTCACTTGGAACATTCACCTGCATTTGATTAAAAAATTCTGAAGGCTTCCAGCTCTGAAGAAGAGTCGTACTGCGCTCAATGTTAACCCTGTAATTTTCTCTCTGTTTGAAATGCTGCCAGGTCTACTGAGTTTCTGCAGCATTCTGCTTCTTCCTGTGTTTATACTGTCTAGTCCTGTTAGTTTTATAGGTTTCTATGAGATCCCCTCTCATTTTTTCTAAAATACAGTGAATATAGTCCTAACTGATTCAGTCTGTCTTTTATATGTCAGTCCTACAATCCCAGGAAACAGCCTGATAAACTGTTGTTGCACTCCCTCCATTGCCAGAACATTATCCTCCAGTAAGGATGCCAAAACTGCACATAAAATCCAGGTGAGGTCTCATTAAGGCCCTGTATAATTGCAGCAAGACACCCTACTCCTGTACTCCAATCCTCAAGCTATGAAGGCCAAATATTTATTGTCGTATCACAACTGCATCTGCATGCTTACTTTCAAGGACACTCTAGTCACTCGGAGGTTGTTGTTTCCCAATCTTAACTTTTTCTGATATCTCCCTTACTGTTTTGCTGTCAAAGTGGATAACCTCTCAATTCTAGGCATGCCATGCATTTGTCAAGTTCAATTTATACTTGACTCCTTTAACTGTTCAATCAGTACTAAGCCTGAATAAGCAGGGCATTTCTTCAAATTAACTTTGACAAGCCTGAAACTTCCATTTCAGCCACTGCCATAATTTATGCACCCAAACCCCAATTTCATACTCAACAATGCACACCTTCAGCTTCTGTCTTAAAATGTCAAATTCTGGGTACTACTGCTTTCACTCCCTCCCTCCATTCTCATTTCTGCCCCAAGTCTGCTGAGTCCTTATACACCATTTTACCAACCCTAGCTTGTTCCCTATCCTCAACTCATTGAGTTAAATTATTGACCTCAAATACATGTCCTACCTTGGCCTCACTTTTTTCCTATCTCTGAATCTAATTCAATTGTCAGATCCTGCCTGTGTGCTCCATTCTTTGGTTCTGCCCCCTTTCCCTTCAGCATTCAACTATAAAGCTTTCAACATTGAGTTTTTTTTGTTTTAGAAAGTTCTTCCTAAAATCTGTCCTCCATGTTATCCCATTTCTTTCCTCTAAGAGCTTCCTCAGTGTCTATAATTTTGATTCTTGCTTAGTTTGTTATTCTTAGCCCAACATGGTCTGCTTATTACTAGAGCTGTCAAATCGAAATGCTCTGTGCACCCGAGTGAACCTGTTTAAAGACGTTCGAATCTCACAATTAAAATACCTTGGTAGGTGGCGCCGCTTGAAAGCTCAGATGATCGAGAAGAGGTCTAAACTTGGCGAATCACAAACCCTACAACAGTTTAGCCGGGATGTAGATGAAATTGAGGCCTGGATCAGTGAAAAGCTTCAGACTGCTACTGACGAATCTTACAAAGATCCAACAAACATTCAGGTAATTATGCTCCGTGTATATTACTTCCCATAAACCTGAGTCTTACAGATCATTTGCCCCTGCTTAAGATGGGCTACCTACCCTAAGGCCTCAGGTAATGGTTACCAAAAGCAGCTATAAGGTGTGCAAGGCCTGCCTGGAGTGCCTTTCGTTTTTCTTTTTGCACCTTGTTTTGAAACAAAAAACCTCACCTGCTACACTCTCTGGGCAAATGTCTGGCCTCTACCTGATGCATTCCCTTGTCAATGCAGTTAAGACTTGAGAACTGTCTGCTTTGAGCATTGACCTCTTACTCCTTGTGATAAATCTCTTCGAGAAAACGGTTAAGGCTTATATGTATAACATAAAAAGAAATTTAAATTAAACCTAATACTTTGGCAGGTGAAATATTGATATACTTAATCTTTTCTCTTGATCTATTTTTAGCTGTCCAAACTGTTGGTAAGTATTTGGTAATTTTTATGTAACCTGAGTCGTCTTTGTATAAAGTTACATTGTTGGATTGGTTTGATGGTGTTTTATAAATATAACCTTTTTTTAATTTTGTCTTCAGCTCTTATGACTGTCTTAAGTTTTAAAGTTGTCAACTTGATGTTGCTTTTAGTGCTGATATATATTTGTGTTTGTGGCACATCAGGTGATTCTCCTGACCTTTTTAAACCACAATGCATTCATTTTAAAATTAACACTAAAGACATTCATTCAGTTGACTCTGTCCTCGTCTCTGGGAGCTTTTGTTTTCTGGTTATTACTAGTGTGTGGTGTTGTCAGTATTAACCCCTAATACTATCCTAATTCTGATTTCCTTTGAGGCCCTATGACTGTTGCAGTGGTAAGTTCAGCTGGCATTCCAGGTAGAATTAATGATTTGACAATAATTGGGAATAGGACCTGGTAACAGCGTCCTCAGCAATTGGCTTAACATACTTGAAATTATTCAACCATTGCAACTAATTCGAAGTTATGTTACATATGATCTGTGTTGTAATTACAAAATGAGAGGACTGCACAGTTGCAAAGGAAGTTTTAGTTTTGATGTTGATTGGATCAAATGGCACCAGTTTAAAATTACTTCTAAAGCTGTATGTTTTGGCAGACTTAGTTACTGACATGTCATAGGCCTTGGAAAGAGACTTTTTGAACTATTGAGTTTTATTTTGTATACCAAGTGTTATTTTATTCTTCTGCAGAGCAAACATCAGAAGCATCAGGCATTTGAAGCAGAGCTTCATGCTAATGCTGACCGTATCCGTGGGGTGATTGACATGGGAAAATCACTGATCAAACGAGGGGCATGTGCTGGTAGTGAAGATGCTGTCCAGGTGACCACAAAACTTATCTTGATGAAATTGAATAAACTGATTTGAAAATTGTGGTAAAAGATTTTATTTTGTTCTCATTGCGACATGTATGCTGTGCCATAATAATTAAATTACGGTGTAGTAGTTATCTATTTGTTCCAATTTCCTCAGAATGAGGGGATAGATAGGGGATCACCATAATGGACCAAATCAAGAATACCAATGGTATTGTGCAATGGAACCTCACCTTGTATTCATGTGATACAAGATAGAGCAGCAAAGAGTCTAAATTCATAGTCTGGGATTATTTCACCTCTTTTCCCTCCCCTCCCCTCCCCTCCCCCCGACACAAGTTTGCATAGTAGAAAACAGACATAGAATCCCTACTGTGTGGAAACAGGCCATTTGACCCAAGTCCACAGCGACCCTCAAGAGTAGCCCACCCAGACCCATTCCACTACCCTATATTGACCCCTGACTAATGCACCTAGCCTACACATCCCTGAAGACTATGGGCAATTTAGCATGCCCAATTCATCTGACCTGCACGTCTTTGGATTGTGGGAGGAAACCAGAGCACCTGGAGGAAACCAGCACAGACACTGGGAGAATGTGCAAACTCCACACACACAGTTGCCTGAGGCTTGAATTGAACTCAGGTCCTTGGCACCGTGAGGCAACAGTGCTAACCACTGAGCCACCATGCTTAAAAACAAATCAGGATTACTCAATCTATTTAATTTTTTAAAAAATTGTGACCAAGTTGTGTTAGCAGTGAAATCCTAAACCAACTTGTAAGGGTAAGACAGTAAAGTTTTTTTTTATAAAATTTGCTTTCAGGTATGTAGGCAATAAATACAGCTTTGCCAATCTCTAGTAACTCTGAGAAAATGGCGATGGATTGAGTTGCTAGGTTGCTTCAGAAGGCAGTTGTGAGTCAGACATGTTGAAGTGAGACTGGAGTTGCAAATAGATACTATTGAAACAGTTGGGGGTTTTAAAACAATTTTGTTTTATTCTCAGATTTTTAACAATACTTAAATCAGAATCTCAGGTTGCCATGTTAGCATTTCAACTTCCAATCTCTGGATTATTAACCTAAGTCAGAGTTCTAGCTAAAATCTTTGCATGCTCACCTAGTTAGCAACCATGAAGATATTGTGCAATCCACTCATGCATAACAGCAGTGCCAAGCACACGTTATAAAAAACACATACTGTATATTGAAATAGATTGTGCAAATCATAACATGTTAGAGGCAGCATTCATTCAGGCTATTGATACTGCTGGTTCAACATAGCTACGTTGCTATATTCCTGTTATAACGAAAATTACTTTATTTGATGTGAGCAGAAATGGAAAACAATTTGCTCGATGAGATAGACATTGTGGTGCTGGAACAGCACAGCAGGTCTGACAGCATCCGAGGAGCCGGAGAATTGAAATTTCTGGCAAAAGCCCTTAATCAGGAATGAGGGCTCATTCCTGATGAAGGGCTTTTGCCCAAAACGTCAATTCTCCCACTCCTCAGATGCTGCCTGACCTGCTGTGCTGTTCCAGTGCCCCACACTCGACTCTAATCTCCAGCATCTGCAGTCTTCACTTTCACCTTGCTTGATGAGATGTCTTGTTTAAACAGAAAGCATTTTAATGCATAGCAACCAGATATAAGGACTAACTTTCACTCTTTTGATGGACTTTAAAGCTCGCAGACAGTTACACATGCTTTCATTTTTCATTCTTATTTATAAAATAGACACGATGTATAAGAAACAAATCGGCAACTGCCAGTTAACCGCGCAGGCCCACAGTGAAGTGACCCCTGATTATGATGGTTGTAATTTTTACAACAGGTTGGATAAACCCAGAGCTTTGTTCCTGCAGCAATTTATCATAGTCTTAAAGCATACTTGAATTTTCATTTAACTGGCTTGATTTCCTTCTGACTGATTTTAGTGGGTTTACTCTTTTTGATAGACTCGCTTAGGAACGCTAGCTGACCAATGGGAATATTTAGTGAAGAAATCAGAAGAAAAGAGTCAAAAGCTGAAAGAGGCCAATAAGCAGCAGAATTTCAACACTGGTATCAAAGACTTTGACTTCTGGTTGTCAGAGGTAAATAATTTCATCATGTTATTCACTTCTTTTTTTTTGTAAAGGAGATAGATACTTTCCTCATTGAACCTTTTTTCACTTCAACATTTGCTTTCTTATTAATGTAGTTGTCAGTAGTTGAAACCTATTTGCAAAATATATTTGCATATGAATCAGTTTGCAGATCTTCCCAGGAATGGGTAAATGAAGGCAAAAAGTGATTTGCAGTAATATACAATTGACCACCTTGTATAAGTTGTTCCAGTATTAGAGGAAGTCGGTATTAAACCACTTTTACACAGACTCTTGCATTACACCAGTGATGGCAAAGTGTCTACCTACCATTCATAGTAACACGTCGTGGCTACAGTGTGAGTCAATGTAACATCTTTTATGATATACGGAGCCATTTGACAGAGAGAATCATGTATTCTAGGCTTCAACTTCTCCTTTGCCTTAAACATATTTCAGAAAATGCATCATTCATGATACTTTAATGTGGAATAATCGAAAATCCTCATGTAATGCTAATGATATTATTAGATAAACATTGTACTGTTGAAAGTTTCTATATTTTGTATGGCATGGTTATACAAATTTTTATGGCTAATCTTGGGAGCAGTAGAACGAAGAAGAGGGAAAACCCTGCACCTCTGAGCTGGAGAATTGCAGCTACATTTAACACTGCCTACAATGCTTGTTTCCATTGAGCTGGAATCTCCTTTGAGCTGGAATCTCCTTTGAAAGGGCAATCTCTCTGAATATGTCATTCCATTTGTCCTACTCTGGACATGAATTTTAAATTTTTAAAATTCTAATCATTTCATACCCACTATATAAATTTCTACACATGGATTTTGTTGCTGTTTTGTCATGTGAGTGCGTTACTCATATATAAACTGGATTAGGGTAGTTTTAATGATGTGGTTCAAGTTGTTTAACTTTGCAATGCTTTTAAAAGCATCAGTTCTTTTGGAACTTGTATCAGTAAAAGCATTGTACCAGATATTTGAGATTTAGTTTTTTAGTTTTTTGTATTTTGATAATTCTTAGCACTAAATCAGATTAATTTATTTGTAAGGTGGAAGCTCTCCTGGCCTCTGAGGACTACGGGAAGGACCTGGCATCTGTGAATAACTTGCTGAAGAAGCATCAGCTCCTTGAAGCAGATATTAATGCTCATGAGGTAATGGGAAAGGGTTTGCTGTAAAGCTGTAATTGCAGATGAGAGAAATATGTGCTTGCTTTGGGGGCTGGCCTCGAGAGCAGAGTCGCAGTAATTAAACCTCTTGTTGAATATTTAAGATTTTGGCTCTCTGTTACTATGGCAATATACCATTTTTGTGCTTTGGAGGTGCATCATATCTTGTGATGGATGGAAAAGCTTTTTGTATTAGTGTATATTTAACATTGTCATCCGTAAACTTGAAACACGGTTATAAAATAATCCAGTCATTGGTGAGGTCATTAATCACATTGTGCTTGTACTGGCTCTTTTCAAGAGCTATTCATTCATTCCTATTCTTTTGAGAACATACAGCCTTGTAATCTCAAAAGAATTGTCTTTTAGACTTATTCAGTAGGTTATGTTGCTTATTACTTTTCTCCCAAAGCAAATTGGAAAAAAATTGATGAAATTTTCAAAAGTTTGAAGCTTTTATGACCTCTGTTTGATTCAACAGTGGGCTTGTAAGGTACTGGAAAATCTCATCACCCTCATTCACAGAATGCTTCTCAGCTTGATGTGATATTCCTAAAAGATGTGTATGAAAACCTGTGTTTAACAGAATGTAGAGTATTATTTAAATGATATCATAAGGTGTAGAAGCAGAAATAGGCCACTTCACACATCACGTTTACTCTGCAGATTCTTGGCTGATCTTACAATCCTCAACTCCACTTTTTCCTGCCTTTTCCTCCATAACTGTTCCCTTCCTGATTTTAAGCTGTCTAATTCCACCTTAAATATACATAATGATATAGCTTTTAATCTTTTAGCCTTAATTTAGTAAGATTAGCCTTAATAATTTTAGCCTTAATCTTTTAATCATGAATATCACAGTTGAGTCACCCCATCCTATATATTTAATACATTCTGTACCTGAATCTGTACAAGCTTAGCCTGTGAAACCTGTCTTTGTACCTTAATTTTAGTTTCTGGCAAATATGTATCATTCTACCATTCTGGCAAATATGTATCCACTCTGAGAGTTACATGACATTCCCAATAGATTATAACTAGAAGGGCCTTGGTGCAATGGTAGTGTCCCTATTCCTGGACTGGGGTACCAGTCACCTGTTCCAAAGATGTGTATGTTAAGCTGGTGGATGTTAGTTTTTGGCAAAGATAACTCGCACGTACAAAGATAACTCCTGTTTTTAATAAAGTTCTGAAGGAGGATCATTGGATTTGAAATGTTAACTCTCTTTCTAAGTACTGCCAGATCTGTGGAGTTTCTTCAGCAATTTCTGTTCTGTTTAAAGACTTAATTGAGTCAAGAAGTGTAGCTCTTGTTCTTATCTGCTTTTTTTGGATTGCAGAAATACTTCACAGTGGTAGATTTTCTAAACTGGTTCATTAATTGACTATTTCAGGACCGTCTGAAAGATTTGAATGGCCAGGCTGATAGTCTGATGTCTAGTGATGCTTTTGATACCACCCAAGTGAAGGATAAACGTAATGCAGTGAACAGCAGGTTTCAGAAAATTAAAGACATGGCTACTACTCGCCGTGCTAAACTGAATGATTCACATAGACTTCACCAGTTCTTCCGTGATTTGGATGATGAGGAATCCTGGATAAAGTGAGTTGGGATAACATACAAATGTATAGAAAATCCTGTTTGTAAAAGTTGTGAAATTGTAGTAAGTTGATATTAACGGAACAGAGAAAAATTGGGACCCTAAGTTAGTTAGCTGCAATCCAGTGATGTCCCATTTTGTGTGAAACTAATGTAGGAACAATATATTTTTTATTTGAATAGAGAGAAAAAATTGCTTGTGAGTTCTGAAGATTATGGTCGGGATTTGACTGGAGTACAGAACTTGAGGAAGAAGCACAAGCGTCTCGAAGCAGAACTGGCTGCTCATGACCCAGCTATCCAGGTTTGAGATCCCTGATATTCTTGTGCACAGTTTTAAAATCTTTTGATCCTGGTTTTGTATTGTGTAACCTGCTCGTAAGTATTAAGTCACAGATTGGGGAATGGACTCAGACTACAAATGACTATCAATCCAGTTCCTTGCTTAGGTCATATCGACAATTGGCCATTCTTAGAGTCTCTTAACAGGAAGTCATTTTGGCCATTATCGTTCTGACCACTGTCTGGCTGCCTGCCTAGTATAGATTGTGGGAATCTAGGGCCACTTCTGTCTCGTTTTGATTTCAGCAAAGCTAATGAGTGGTGATGAGCCTTTTTTATGTGGCAAATCAAAGAGTCGAGTTCTCATCGAGATGCTAAAACTGAGACATAAAAGTAAAATAGTTTTTTACAGGGTGCTGGCAGATGCCTCACTTACATGTGGCAAACAGGCAAAAGTGCAGAGTCTCGGGATACATTATCAAGGCTCTTGGTCAGTTCCAGGGAATTGATTGACAGACAAGAAACAATGGGAGAATAAATGGGTACTGACTTATGGAGCAGTGCAAGGATCAGTGCTTGGGCCACAGCCACCCATGGCTACATATAAATTACCAGGATGAGGAAGCTAAATGCAACTTGTTCAAGTTTGCTGACCATATAAAGCCGGGTGGGATTGAGAGTTGTAAGGAAGATGCAAGAAGGCTTCAAGGGGATTAGACAAGTTGAGTGAGCAGGCATTGTGTAGATGCAATGCAACTTGGCTAAATGTGAAGTTATACACTGTGCAAAAACAGAATTGTTCAAGTAGTGATATATTAGGAAGTATGGATGTACTAGGTAACCTTGTACAACAGTCAATAAATGTGGACTGCAGGTACAACCAGCAGTTAGGAATGGTATATTGGCCTTCATTGCAAGAAGATTTGAGTTCAGAAGTAGGATGTCTTACTGCAGTTATACAAAGCTTGGTGAGATTGCATCTGAAATATATTGTGTGCAGTTTTTTGGTCTTCCCTACTTGAGAGGTTATACTTGCATTGAGTGAGTACAGTGAAGTTCACAAGGCTGGTATTGGGGAAAGCGAGATGAGGAGAGATGGTTTGACTGGGACTGTATTCACTCCATTAGAATGATGAGAAAAGATTGGGGCAGCATGGTGGCTCAGTGGTTACCACTGCTGCCTCACAGTGCCAGGGACCCAGGTTCGAGTCTCGCCTCAGGTGACTGTCTGTACGGAGGTAGTATGTTCTCCCAGTATCTGCATGGGTTTCCTCCGGGTGCTTTGGTTTCCTTCCACAATCCAAAGGTGTGCAGGTTAGGGTGGATTGGCCATGCTAAAATGCCCATAGTGTTAGGTACTTTAGTCAGGGGTAAATATAGGGTAGGGGTAAATATAGGTCTGGGTGAGTTACTCTTCGGAGGGTCGGTGTGGATTTGTTTGGCCGAAGGGCCCGCCTCCATACTGTAGGGATTCTAATCTGATTGTAATAATAAAATTGGCTGAACAGGTTAAATGCAGGGAGAACATTTTCCATGGTTGGAGAATCTAGTATCAGAGAACACTGCCTTGGGATGTGGATTAGACCATTTAGGACTGAGACAAGAAAAAATGTCTTCACTCAAAGGATTGTGAACCTGTGGAGTTCTGTTAGAAAGCCATGGAAGCTAAATTACTGAATTCGTTTGAGAAGAATTTTTTAGTTTTCTCCTCATACTCCTTGATGCCTTTGAAAGTGGAAATAAGGCATTGAGATAGTTGATCAACTGTGATCATACTATATGGAATGGTCTGCTCCTGTTCCTACTTGGTATGTTTCTATGTCAAAGCAGGCCACATGTTAAAGAAGATATTTAAAAGAATGTTTGTTTGTTAAACTTTATATCAAAATGTATAACTTTTAACATTACAAAATATTATGTCTTTGTTTAATGTTTTCTGGACAAAGTGTTCCCTCAACCCACATAACTTTATGCTGTAGTCATAACCAATGTTAGGATTAGCAGTAGTCTTTTTGTTTGAGGATGTCGTGGGGGGGTGCAATCCTTCTTAATTAATGTTTTTGTTCTTTGGGTGTAATTCAGTGAGCAAGTTGTGTCTAGAGTAGCCAATTAAAACGAGTGCATAGGCAATTTAAACCTTGCAATTCATTTCTAGTTAGAGTTAATTTCCCTTTGTTTAAAGGAGATGCTCATGATTTGTTGATTCTTTTATGACAGTCTGTACTGGAGACTGGAAAGAAGCTGTCTGATGATAATACCATTGGCAAAGAGGAAATTCAGCTGCGATTGTCTCAGTTTGTGGCACACTGGAAGGAACTGAAGGAGCTTGCTGCTACTCGGTAAATCCAGTTTATCTAGTAATTTTGCTAAATTCTAATATTGGGTGAGAAAATAACAAAAGTTCTGCAAGCATAGCAAGTCATAGAGATGTGCAGCATGGAAACAGACCCTTCGGTCCAACCCGTCCATGCCGACCAGTTATCCCAACCCAATCTAGTCCCACCTGACAGCACCCGGCCCAAATCCCTCCAAACCCTTCCTATTCATATACCCATCCAAATGCCTCTTAAATGTTGCAATTGTACCAGCCTCCACCACATCATTTGGCAGCTCATTCCATGCACGTACCACCCTCTGCGTGAAAAAGTTGCCCCTTAGGTCTCTTTTATATCTTTCCCCTCTCACCCTAAACCTATGCCCTCTGGTTCTGGACTCCCCAATCCCAGGGAAAAGACTTTGTCTATTTATCCTATCCATGCCCCTCATAATTTTGTAAACCTCTATAAGGTCACCCCTCAACCTCTGACGCTCCAGGGAAAACAGCCACAGCCTATTCAGTCTCTCTCTCTATAGCTCAGTTGGCATCTGTGGGAGGAGCTGACAATTCACTATTTCAGGCAAAGTCCTTCATCAGGAAAAGAAGGAAATTACATTTTATAGGTCCTTCTGACAACCTCAAATGCCCCAAAGTGCATTGGCTAATGTAATCATTTGTTGCAAAGTAGGAAATTAGAATGAAGGATGAATAAATGTTTTACTAGATTTATTGGAAGAAACAGACAATTAAATAGCTCAAACATAGATTAATTGAATTATTTGTAACCTTTTAGATAAAAGTAGGAAATTATTAAATGTGTAAGATTAATCTTGGACAACAAGGAGAAACAAGGAAGCAAAGAAAACTCTACAAAATTAGCAGCTCCTTTTTAGGGACTGCTGATTGGGCATCTGTGCTTGGGAAGTCGGACTGATGCACACTTTGCGCGCTTCACATGTTCCTATTTGACAGGCAAAGGACCTTTTGAAATGCATAGTTAAATAGGCTCCACCGTAGGCAGCCACATAAAGTCACTGCAAAGTGATTGGGGTTGACCAGGCAGATAGTTGTAGAAAGTCCACATCCCTTCACCCACATTATGCATTTTGACCCCTGATTTTAACTAGGGTAGTAAGAACCAACCCAAGGTCTACAGTGATTCTTCGAACACATTAACTTTAGTGCATGGCTTTCTTCTGAAAGGTTGACAGGAACTTGGATTTCTTTAGCATCCTTTGCAAACTCAGTGCACCCTAAGTGGTTTACAAACAGTGAAGAACGGTGAAGTTGCAAAATCAGAAGCATGGCAGGCATTTTGCATGCCACAAACTCTCCAAAACAAGCAGATTACGACAAAATCAAGAGTTTGATATTGATTCGGGACACTGTTCATAGTTGGCTAACATTTTATTCTTACATGGGATGTGGTGTACTTTGCAAGGATAGCATATGTTGCCTGTCCCTAATTGACCTTGAACTGTTTGGCTCTCTAGGCCATTTCAGAGGGCAGTTAAGAACTAACCTCATTGCAGTGGGTCTGAAGTCACATGTAGGCCAGGTTCGGTAAGAATGGCAGATTTCCTTCCCCAAATTACACGAACCAGGTGGTTTTCAGGCGAATTAACAACAATTTGCCATTAGACCAACTGACCATTATTCTACCTATCTAATGGAAATTACTACACATGTTAATTTGCTTTACATTGCAGAGGACAGCGTTTGGAAGAATCCTTGGAATACCAGCAGTTTGTGGCAAACGTTGAGGAGGAGGAAGCCTGGATCAATGAGAAATTGAACCTGGTGGCAAGTGAGGATTATGGAGACACACTTGCTGCAGTACAAGTCAGTGTCATATGTAAAATACCCTGATGGGAAATATGGCAAACAGCACGTTAATGTCCTCAGCCATTGAGCATCTAATTTAGATATTAAGCTGTAGTTTCAAATAAAAGGTCTTGATGCTGAATCTAGCAAGTTTACTTGCTGTTGACTGCATGAGACCTGCTCTGGAAGCAGTAGAGTAGTCCAATATCGTGATAGTCGTTAGGTATGAAACCTTTATGTTAATGAGTTAACTGATATGACATTGCATAAGTGAATAGATGATATATGTACATCTTGAGGATTCCCAGAAAGTTACTATTACAATTTAGATTGCTTCATTGTGCAAAGGATTAGCAGATGATGCATTGTAAAACCTATATGAACTTGGCTTCATATTTCAGTTTTACATCAGCTATATTATAAATAGCAAAGTGTGTGTCTCTGTCTGTCTCTCCTCTTCTGTCTCACTGTCTCTTTGCCTGCTTGTGTTTTTTTTTTCTATCTGCTAAATGGGAATAGGTAAACTTAGTCATTTTGCATCTCTAGGTTTAATTTGATTTTCATGGTGTGAAAATTGTTGGATCTATATTGTGGTTCAATAGTTTAAAAGAATTCACAATAAGTACAAAAATATGTGAAGTAATGCCTGACACAACTATAGTGTTTGTCTATGAAATAATCTGAAGTAAGTCTCATTTTCTGCAGGGGTTGCTGAAAAAACATGAAGCATTTGAAACTGATTTCACAGTTCACCGTGATAGAGTGCATGATGTTTGTGCTAATGGAGAGGAGCTGATAAAGAAGGTGAGGATTGTTTAAAATCAATATGTTCTTGTCATTATTTCTAGTGATCACCTGAAGTGTGATGCAACAATTAGTGTTTTTTAGTTTGAATTTCTGGTTATTTCTCCCTGAGGATTTGCTTCCTTTTTCATTTGATCAAAAACTGTGTCAAACATAAGAACTAGGAGCAGGAGTGGGCTCTTTGAGCTGCTCCGCCTTTTAATAAGATCATGGCTGATCTTTTCATGGCCTCAGCTTCACTTACCCACCCTCTCATCATCACCCTTAATTCCTTTACTATTTAAAAAATTATCTAGCTTAGTTTTAAAAACATTTTACTGAGGAAGCCTGAACTACTTCACTGGGCAGGGAATTCCACAGATTCTCAACCCTCTGGGTGAAGAAGTTCCTTCTCGATTCAGTCCTAAATCTGCTCCCCCCTAATTTTGAGGTGATGTCCTCTTGTCCTAGTTTCACCCGCCAGTGGAAATATCCTCTCTACTTCTATCTTATTTATTCCCTTTATAATTTTATGTTTCTATAAGATCCTCCCTCATTCACCTAAATTCCAATGAATATAATCCCAGTTTACTCAGTCTCCCCTCATAAGCCAACCCTGTTAACTCCGGAATCAGCCGAGTGAACTTCCTCTGCACCCCTGCTAGTGCCAGTACATCCTTTATCAAGTAAGGAGACCAAAACTGCACATAATACTCCAGGTGTGGCTTCACCAGCACCCTCCACAGCTGCAACATAACCTCCCTGCTTTTAAACTCAATCCCTTTAGCAATGAAGGACAAAATTCCATTGACTGCCTAAACTATTTGTTGCACCTGCAGACCAACCTTCTGTGATTCATGCACAAGGACACCCAGGTCCCTCTGCAGACCAGCCTGCTGCAATTTCTTACCATTCCAATAATAGTCCTTTTTACTGCTACTCTTCCAAAATGGATGACTTCACATTTATTAACATTGTATTCCATCGGCCAGACCTTTGCCCACTCAACTATCCATGTCCCTTTGCAAAGTTTCACAGTCCTCTGCACACTTTGCAAATGATATTAAGGTGAGTAGTAGAGCAAACTACTCTACACCTGGTCCCCAATTCCAAATCATCTGTGTAAATTGTGAATAATTACTGCCCCAACATTGATCCCTGAGGCACACCACTCGGCAAAAGACCAGAAAACCTAACTTTCTACACTGAAAAAAGATTGAGCTTTCCTTTTTCTAATAATTACATAAACCATTTGGTGCTTGTGCAAGATGATAATATCACAGCTGAGTCAAAAGCTCACTAGATTTTTGATTGTGATTTGTCTGAATTGCATGGTCAGTAATGTTCTGGCCTGTATCTAAACAGAATGTGAAGTGAGTTCCTTAGCTACAATATCACTTATCCTTCTGTTATAAATGTTCAAAACGTCCTGATAATACTGAAACTGTAATGGTGGACAATCGGACTCTCTCATAAAAACCAACAAAGTACTGTGAATACTTTATAATGTGCAGAACTTGTTTTTCACGACTAATAAAATTCCAATTTACACACCTGAACCTTTTGGGGTGTTTCCCCAGTTGTTTACTAAACTTCCTAGAGAAGAGCTGACGTACAAGCT
This sequence comes from Chiloscyllium plagiosum, assembly GCF_004010195.1. Lineage (NCBI taxonomy): Eukaryota > Metazoa > Chordata > Chondrichthyes > Orectolobiformes > Hemiscylliidae > Chiloscyllium > Chiloscyllium plagiosum. Next base: position 44,289,963 of record NC_057739.1, read on the forward strand.
CAAGAATATGTTGAGTACAGTTTCTAGTCTGTGTAGAGTTTGCTGCTCTTAGGCAGAGTAGCAATAAGAAACTTATCTGCATAGCAATCGGTAAAGTCACAATGACAGCAGGAATTCAAAAAGAAAACTTGCAATTTTTGGGAAATAACTGTGGTCTTGCCAGTATCATCCACCTGTCATTATGACGTTTTAAATGGAATAGTGACAGCACATTGGTCTTCCGCAGTGCTTCCCCAACTTTTTCCCCACTGTGACTTAAATCAAGGCCTGACAGACTTTGGGGCAACAGCAGCAGGACTTGATGCTGGGAGATGGGGTGCTGGAAATGTGTGTGAGCACTGGGCTGGGATAAGATCAGCTATGCAACCCTCCATCCTCAATAGATTGTGACACTCCTGTTTTTCTGTTCTGTCTAGTACGTGGTTCCTTCAGTGGACTAGCAGAAAGTAAGTGCTATAGAGAGTATATAGAGTCATAGAGATGTACAGCACAGAAACAGACCCTTCGGTCCAACCCGTCCATGCCGACCAGATATCCCAACCCAATCTAGTCCCACCTGCCAGCACCCGGCCCATATCCCTCCAGACCCTTCCTATTCATATACCCATCCAGGTACCTTTTAACATTGTAATTGTACAAGCCTCCATCACTTTCTCCGGCAGCTCATTCCATACACATCCCATCTCTGCGTGAAAAAGTTGTCCCTTAGGTCTCTTTTATATCTTTCCCTTCTCTGCTAAATCTATGCCCTCGAGTTCTGGATTCCTCCATCCCAGGGAAAAGACCTTGCCTGTCCATGCCCCTCATGATTTTATAAACCTATGTGAGGTCACCCCTCAGCCTCTGATGCTCCAGGGAAAACAGCCCCAGCCTCTTCAACCTCTATAGCTCAAATCCTTCAACCCTGTCAACATAGAGTCATAGAGATGTACAGCATGGAAACAGACCCTTCGGTCCAACTTGTCCATGCCAACCAGATATCCCAACCCAATCTAGTCCCATCTGCCAGCACCCGGCCCATATCCCTCCAAACCCTTCCTATTCATACACCCATCCAAATGCCTCTTAAATGTTGCAATTGTACCGGTCTCCACCACTTCCTCTGGCAGCTCATTCTATACACATACCACCCTCTGCGTGAAAAAGTTGCTCCTTAGGTCTCTTTTTCATATATTTCCCCTCTCACCCTAAACCTATGCCCTACCGTTCTGGACTCCCCAACCCCAGGGAAAAGACTTTGTCTATTTATCCTATCCATGCCCCTCATAATTTTGTAAACCTCTATAAGGTCACCCCTCAGCCTCCGACGCTCCAGAAAAAACAGCCCCAGCCTGTTCAGCCTCTCCCGATAGCTCAAATCCTCCAACTCTGGCAACATCCTTGTAAATCTTTTCTGAACCCTTTCAAGTTTCACAACACCCCTCTGATAGGAAGGAGACCAGAATTGCACGCAATATTCCAACAGTGGCCGAACCAATGTCCTGTACAACCGCAACGTGACCTCCCAACTCCTGTTCTCAATATTCTGACTAATAAAGGAAAGCATACCAAACGTCCTCTTCACTATCCTATCTACCTGCAACTCTACTTTCAATGATCTATGAACCTGCACTCCAAGGTCTCTTTGTTCAGCAACACTTCCTAGGACTTTACCATTAAGTGCATAAGTCCTGCTAAGATTTGCTTTCCTAAAATGCAGCACCTCACATTTATTTAAATTAAACTTGATCTGTCACTCCTCGGCTCCTCATCTGATCAAGATCCCGTTGCAATCTTCTTCGTTGTCCACTACACCTCCAATTTTGGTGTTATCTGTAAACTTACTAACTGTACCTCTTATGCTCGCATCCAAATCATTTCCATAAATGACAAAAAATTAGTGGACCCAATACCGCTCCTTGTCGCACTCACTGGTCACAGGCCTCCAATCTAAAAAACAACGCTCCACCACCACCCTCTGTCTTCTACCTTTTGAGCCAGTTTGTAGTTAAATGGCTAGTTCTGTCTGTATTCCATGTGATCTAACCTTGCTAACCAGTCTCCCATGCGGAACCTTGTCGAACGCCTTACTGAAGTCCATATAGGTCACGTCTACAGCTCTGCCCTCATCAATCCTCATTGTTACTTCTTCAAAAAACTCAATCCAGTTTGTGAGACATGATTTCCCACGCACAAAGCCATGTTGACTATCCCTAATCAGTCCTTGCCTTTCCAAATACATGTACATCCTGTCCCTCAGGATTCCCTCCAACAACTTGCCCACCACCGACGTCAGGCTTGCTGGTCTATAATTCCATAGCTTTTCCTTACCACCTTTCTTAAATAGTGGCACCACATTACCCAACCTCCTGTCTTCCAGCACCTCACCTGTGACTGTTGATGATACAAATTTGTGGGCGGCACGGTGGCACAGTGGTTAGCACTGCTGCCTCGCAGCGCCAGAGACCCGGGTTCAATTCCCGCCTCAGGCGGCTGACTGTGTGGAGTTTGCACGTTCTCCCCGTGTCTGCGTGGGTTTCCTCCGGGTGCTCCGGTTTCCTCCCACAATCCAAAGATGTGCAGGTCAGGTGAATTGGCTATGCTAAATTGCCCGTAGTGTTAGGCAAGGGGTAAATGTAGGGATATGGGTGGGTTGCGCTTCGGCGGGTCGGTGTGGACTTGTTGGGCCGAAGGGCCTGTTTCCACATTGTAATGTAATCTAATCTAATCTAATCTAATCTAAATATCTCAGCAAGAGGCCCAGCAATCACTTGCCCAGCTTTCCACAGAGTTCTCGGGTACACCTGGGCACTTATCCACTTATATGCATTTCGAGACATCCGGCACTTCCTCCTCTGTAATATGGACATTTTAAGATGTTACCATCTACTTTCCTACATTCTGTATCTTCCTTATCCTTTTCTACAGTAAACACTGATGCAAAATACTCCTTTAGTATCTCCCCCATCTCCTGCGGCTCCACACAAAGGCCTCCTTGCTGATCTCTGAAGGGCCCTATTTTCTCCCTCATTACCCTTTTGCCTGTACTATATTTGTAAAAACCCTTTCGATTCTCCTTAACTCTATTTGCCAAAGCTATCTCATGTCCTATTTTTGCCCTCCTGATTTCCCTCTTTAAGTACATTTGTACTGCCTTTATACTCTTCTAAGGATTCAATCAATCTATCCTGTCGATCCTGGACATATGCTTTCTTCTTTTTCTGAACCAAATCCTCAATTTATTCAGTCATCCAGCATTCCCTACACCTACCAGCCTTTCCTTTCATCCTAACAGGAAAATATTGTCTCTGGACTCTCTATCTCTTTTCTGAAGGCTTCCCATTTTCCAGCTGTCCCTTTACTTGCGAACATCTGCCCCAATCAGCTTTTGAAAGTTCTTGCCTAATACTGTCAAAATTGACCTTTCTCTAGTTTAGAACTTCAACTTTTAGATCTGGTCTATCCATTTCCATCATGATTTTAAAACTAATAGAATTATGGTCGCTGGCCCCAAAGTGCTCCCCCATTGACATCTCAGTCACCTGCCTTGCCTTATTTCCCAAGAGCAGGTCAAGTTTTGCACCTTCTCTAGTAGGTACATCCATATACTGAATCAGAATATTTTCTTGTACACATTTAACATCTAAACCCTTAACAGTATGGCAGTCCCAGTCTATGTTTGGAAAGTTAAAATCCCCTACCATAACCACCCTATTATTCCTACAGGTAACTGAGATCTCCTTACAAATTTGTTTCTCAATTTCTCTCTGACTATTAGGGAGTTGATAACACAATCCCAATAAGGTGATCATCTCTTTCTTATTTCTCAGTTCCACCCAAATAACTTGCCTGATGTATTTCTGGGAATATCCTCCCTCAGTACAGCTGTATTGCTATCCCTTATCAAAAACACCACTCCCCCTCCTCTCTTGCCTCCCTTTCTATCCTTCCTGTAGCATTTGTATCCTGGAGCATTAAGCTGCCAGTCCTGTCCATCTCGGAGCTGTGTTTCTGTAATTGCTACGATATTCCAGTCCCATGTTCCTAACCACGCCCTGAGTTCATTTGCCTTCCCTGTCAGGCCCCTTGCATTGAAATAAATGCAGCTTAATGTATTAGTGCTGCCTTGTCCCTGTCTGCCCTAACTCTTTGACTCGCTTCTGTTCTCAACTGTACCAGTCTCAGATTGATCTCTTTCCTCACTATCTCCCTGGGTTCTCTCCCCCTCCCACTTACTAGTTTAAATCTTCCTGAGCAGCTCTAGCAAATTTCCCTGCCAGGCCAGTATATTAGTCCCCTTCCAATTTAGGTGCAATCCGTCCTTCTTGTACAGGTCACTTCTACCCCAAAAGAGATTCAAATGATCCAAAAATGTGAATTCTTCTCCCATACACCAGCTCCTCAGCCATGCATTCATCTGCTCTATCCTCCTATTCCTGCCCTCACTAGCACTGGGAGTAATCCAGATATTACTACTCTCGAGGACCTCCTTTTTAAATTTCTGCCTAACTCCTTGTAATCTCCCTTCAGAATCTCAACCTTTTCCCTTCCTATATCGTTGGTTCCAATGTGGACAATGACCTTTTGCTGGCCCCTCTCCCCCGTGAGAATATTCTGCACCCTCTCTGAGACATCCTTGATCCTGGCACCAGGAAAGCAACACACCATTCTGCTTACTTGCTGCTGGCCACAGAAATGTCTGTCTGTGCCTCAGACTAGAGAATCCCCTAACACAATTGATCTCTTGGAACCCGATGTACCCCCTCATTGCATTAGAGCCCGTCTCAATGCCAGAAACCTGGCTGTTCGTGCCACGTTCCCCTGAGAATCCATCACCTCCTACATTTTCCAAAACAGCATACCTGTTTGAAATGGGGATAGTCACAGAAGACTATGGAATTATATACCAGCAAGCTGTTGGCAGCAGAGAGAGAGAGGAGGAACCTGGCAGGAAGAAAATGTTATAAACTTTTAAGTGGGTGCCAGTCACCCTCACTCCACTACAAAGCCCATTTATTATGAGCCTTGACTGGGTGTGTTGGCAGGTGACAGTAATAGAGACAGTGAAGCTGGATTGTGTCTTTGCACTGCACAGATGTACTTCCATCAGTGGAATAACAGTTGGGAATCCAGTGCACATTGTCCATAGTACTTTAAGTGCACAAAGGCTTATTGTAGTCCGAGAATAAACCTAGGATTAACTGAACCATTTAATAATTACTTTCAATGCGAATATTCTTTCCTTCATTTTCCAATCTCCCCCACCCCTATTGTTGCATTATATGCCCCTCAATCCAAGATTGATCTGGGTGCTTTACAAACTGTGATCTTGGTTCCAGATGCTTCCCTTCTCTTTTTCAATAAATATTAACAAATCATTAATTAGAGAATTTTTACCAACATGTTAGAATTGTCACCACTTCTGAAACTGCTCATAGTTGTTAACCAGGTTGACAAGCTATAAAATTATGTATTGCAAAACCATAAAACTGTTTGATATCACTTACAGGACAATCACTATGTAGAAAATATTGCTGCAAAGATGAAGGGATTGCAAGCGAAAGTGACAGAGTTGGAGAAGGCGGCTGCACAGAGGAAGGCGAAGTTGGATGAGAACTCTGCATTCTTGCAGTTTAACTGGAAGGCTGATGTAGTTGAGTCGTGGATTGGTATGTTTGTGTTACTGAGTTAGACCACCTAAAGTCAACTATTTTGGTTGAGATGTTTGGTCAATTCAACCAAAAGCCATGTGAAACAATAGGTATAACTTTATCAGTAAATTTCTGGAAATTGTACTGAATCAGACAATACTTAACCATTCGTGTTCATTTTGAACACTTCAGTTTCTTGTTTGTGGATGTTTTTAAACTGTTTAAGATGTTTTATATAAATACAAGTTGTGTTATTTGTACTATAAAATTACAATTAGAGGCACTAAATATTCTCTAATCCTATATAAATGTATTTAATTTCAAGAAGATAAACTTGCATCTATATAGTTCTTTTAACATTCTTGGGTCATCCAAAATTGCTTTCCAGCCAATAATGTTGTTACGTAGGCAAATGTGATGGTCAATTTTATATGAAACAAGGGACAAGTGATCAGCTAATTTTTTTTTTTTATCCAACTCCTTACCATTTTTCAACACTGAGAACAATTTTTTAATATTAACTTAAAATGGTTGTAATTTGTGGTTCGCAAATATGTCGAGAATTATTGAACCAAGATGTGTAAATGGGTACAAGCCATGAGCTTATTGAAAGGTGGGAGAAGCCAAGGGCCTGATGTCTTCGGCCCATAATTTTGACTCTGAAGTGATTGTTCCACTAACTGGACCACACCAACATGAAAAGGTATATCTGTAATCCTTGTACTTTGCTCTTCTGAGAAAGCATCTAACCTCTGGATAGACTTTGCACCCAGCTGCTGACATCAGAAACATGCGTGTGGTGAATTAGATATGCACGCTCACTATTTGCCCAGCAATTAAAATAAACAGAGTCTTTGACATTTGTGATGCTGATCTTTTATTTGCAAGAGTTGATAAAATAACAATTGGCATTTGTGATTTTAGTGACTAATTGAAAGGCTTATGGTATTTACTCAGATAATCCAAAGATACTGTTGCACTTTTGTTCTGCCTCAGTAAGCTCATTTTCCCATTGCAACCTGAAGTCACTGATCAAACGTCTACTACCACCACTAATTTGCACACAATCTGAAGCTTTAATTTAATATCTGGGTCCAGAACTCATTTGAAATCAGGATAAAGTTATCCAGTATGAACTTGAACGTATAAATATAATTGCATGTACCATTTATTAAAAGATAGTTTTAGTTTACTTATAGTAATAGAATCTTAGAATGCCTACAGGGCAGTAAGAGGCCATTTTCAGCCCATTAAGTCTGCACCAACCCCCCAAACAGCAACCCACCCAGACACATTCCCCATAACCTCACATTTACCATGACTAATTCACCTGGCCTGCATGTCCTGGGCATGACAGAGCAATTTAACATAGCCAATCTACCTAATTGCACATCTTTGCACTGTGGGTGGAAATCAAAACACCCAGAGGAAATCCATGCAGACATCTATTCCTCTTGTTTTCTTTTGCTGGTGCCTGGCCCTTTTTTCTAGAAATAATTTCCCTCCGAATCCTATCCTAAGATACCCAAGTCAACATTTCTCATGTATTGAAGTCTGGAAAGATGAAAGCTACAGGAGCATTTTGCTCATTCCTATATATGTGCTACTTTTGGAATTCCAACATTGTGATGGTGGTCAAGGAGTGGATCCTTTGATACTTTCTGTTCCCCAGGCTGACGTTTAGTCCTTCTTCATACTCTAAGAAATGAACCTGTGATTTGGTTGACCAGTGTGGTTCACTGGACAGGTGAACTTTTTTAAGGATTTCTTAAAGGTTAGAAATCTTGAGGAGAGAACTTTTGAGTTTAGAACCAAGTCAGTCAATGGTATGACCACCAATGTTGAGGTGACAAAAACTTGGAATACTGAGTGCTTGATGATTGGAAATGGATTACAGGTCTTCAAACTTGAACTTTACGTTTCTCTGTCCTTTCAGGTGAGAAAGAGAACAGTCTGAAGACAGATGATTATGGACGTGATCTCTCCTCAGTACAAACGTTGCTCACAAAGCAGGTAACTGGTTTCTTATGCTGAAGTTATTTCCATTAAGATGGAACAGACAACTTGATTGAACAAACATTCTCCTTATGTCTGTCTTAAAATGGACACCTCAGTCCTTAAAACACACTGTCCTGTGGCACTAGCATTTCCTACAAGAGGGGACATCCTTTCAGTGTCCCTTCAGGATCTTCTATGTTTCAATAAGATCACCTGAACCACGTGCATATTGGCATTAATTTAGGGAGATAACAACTATATGCCCTGAACACTAGTGTGGTAGAAGTGGGTTCCAGTTTGTAGACCTCTGGCAGCATCACTAGGGAAAATGGGATCTGTACCATTGGGACAGTCTCCAGTTAAACTACACTGGTTTTCTCGTAAACTGAATTCGACAGGGTTTGAATGAAATAGTGGGGACAAGGGATCATATTTGGGAAGATGTGATAAAACAAAGAATAGAGATAAAGCAAAAGAGACGGGTGAAATGAGAAACAGACTATGACAGGAATGGATGAATTCAAGGGTAAAGTAAGAAAATTAGGCTGGAAGTGGATCTTGTCAGAAAAACACAACAGTAATCATGGGAGATTTTAATCTACATAGTAGCTGTGGAAATCAGTTTGATAAACACAGCTTAGAAAGGATTTCATCAAATACTTTCTTCAGAACAGCATGTCTGGAGTCAACCAGAGAACAGGCTACACTAGATCTGGTATTGCACAGTGTGATCGCATTAATTCATTTCCTCATGAAGGCTTCTTTAGATAGCAGCCAACATAAAATGATTGAATTTTACATTCAGTTTGAGAGAGTGCGGAGTGGGTCCGAGACTTTAAATAAGGACAATTAAAAGGGCATGAAAGCAGAATTTACCTAGTATGTATTGGAAATTAGGTTAACTAAGAGGTCAGTAAAATGTAGTGGCAGACATTCCAGGATTTATTTCAGAATGCACAGGATAGATGCAATCCAAAGAATAAGAAATCACCAAACAATTCTGGTCTACTTCCTATCAGAAAGATGTTGTGAAACTTGTAAATTTTTTCTGAACCCTTTCAAGGATGTTGCCAGGGTTGGAGGATCTGAGCTACAGGGAGAGGCTGAACAAGCTGGGGCTGTTTTCCCTGGAGCGTCTGAGGCGGAGGAGTGACCTAATAGAGGTTTACAAAATTGAAGGGCATGAATAGGATAAATAGACAAAGTTTTTTCCCTGGGATTGGGGAGTCCAGAACGGTAGGGCATAGGTTTAGGGTGAGAGGGGAAAGATATAAAAGAGACCTAAGGGGCAACTTTTTCAAGCAGAGGGTGGTATGTGTATGGAATGAGCTGCCAGGTGATGTGGTGGAGGCTGGTACAATTGCAACATTTAAGAGGCATTTGGATGGGTATATGAATAGGAAGGGTTTGGAGGGATATGGGCCGGGTGCTGTCAGGTGGGAGGGACTAGATTGGGTTGGGATATCTGGTTGGCATGGTCGGGTTGGACTGAAGGGTCTGTTTCCATGCTGTACATCACTCTGAATCTATGACTCTATAATTAAAAGAAGTAAAAATTGCAGTATCTGAGAAGATACCCATAATTATAAAAGCACACAGTATGAATTTATTTAATATTTTTAAAAACAAAAAGTTAGCAAAGTGAGGATTGTTCCTATAGAAAGTAAGTCTAGAGAATTAATAATGGAAAATAGAGGTGGCAGATCATTTTGAACAGGTATTTTGCATCCGTTTTCATTGCAGAGGATACAAGAAGAATCTCCAAAGCATTGATTAAATCCGGAAATGGAAGGATGTGAAGAACTGGGAAAATCATAATCATTAGAGCAGTAGTACTGAGTAGATTGTTAGAGCTGTAAACTGCCAAGTGCTTAGGTCTTGATGGATTTTATCCTAGGCTGTTAAAAGAAGTGACAAGTAGTACAGAGGAACCTTGATTATCTGAAGGACGCTGGTGGGGCGTATCTCATTCGGGTTGGCATGGACAAGTTGGACTAAAGGGTCTATTTCTGTGCTGTACATCTGTATGACTGTAATTGAATGCCACATAATCAATGCTGGATAACATTGCAAGTCTCCTGCATCGAGACTTTGTGATCTTGTTCGGGTAATCCTAAATTCGGTTAATCGAATGCTGGATAATTGAGGTTCTTCTGTATACTTGTTCATAGTTTGTATCAATGACTTTGACTTGGATGAAGGGAAGGAAAGTATGATTGCCAAATTTGTCAGTGACACAAAGATGAGTAGGTGTTAAGCTCTGAAGAGGACATGAAACTACGAAAGATATAGATAGATTAAATAAGTGGGCAAAGATCTGGGTGGTGGAATATCATGGGGCAAGGAATATGAAATTCTGTTTTTGGTAAGAAGATTAAAAGTAAAGCTTATTATCCAAATGGTGAGAAATTGTGCAATTGTGCTGGAGAGGAATCTGGGTGTCTTAGTGCATTAGACAGTGCTTCATTGAGTAATCATATAATCCCCAATGGATGCAAATATGATACGACATATAGAAGAAAATATAGGCAAGCAGCTGTCTATTATGTATGATTTTGCTCTTTAAAAATACTAAGATTCAGAAACATGTTTCAAAGCCTTTGATCTTCCTGAGGTGTCTCACAACCAGTGCAGCATCAGTAAAATGTATTACAGTTGTAACTGAGGAAACATTGCACTTTTAGCATCCACATTTTACACAATAAGACATACAGCATAAAATAAACAACCAAATGTGATGTTACTTGGAAAGAATTTGAGAGGGAGTGTCTCTGTTCTTCTCCCAGTAGAGACAGGGGATCCATTTTTACACCTGAGTGGGCACAAGATGTCTTTGGTTTAATTTCTCTGAAAGATGGTGACCCCAACAGTACAGTCATCTCTCAACCCTGGACTGTATTGTTAGCCTGGATTTTGTCAAACATGAATTCACAACCTCTGATTCAGAAGAGTATGCTACCTACTGAGCCGTGGCTGACATCATTGTTCTATTTAAAGTTCTCTTCTAGTGTTTTGTTTTCAAACTTTCCAAGCATTCTCTAACAAGAGTACTTTAGAATCTTAAAGTACTGGTTACATCAGGGGGAAGCCATTCCACTTGCCATCTCAATGCTAGCTCTGAAGGAGCAATTCATTTAGTGCCACTCCCTCCACCTCCCCATATTCTTGTGTAATCTTTCTTTTCAGGTAGTAGTCCAATTTCCTCTTGACTGCCTCCAATGAAATGTGCATCTACAATGGTGCGACAATGTGTGGCACAGTGGTTAGCACTGCTGCCTCACAGCGCCAGAGACCCAGGTTCAATTCCCGCCTCAGGTGACTGACTGTGTGGAGTTTGCACATTCTCCCCGTGTCTGCGTGGGTTTCCTCCGGGTGCTCCGGTTTCCTCCCACAGTTCAAAGATGTGCAGGTCAGGTGAATTGGCCATGCTAAATTGCCCCTAGTGTTAGGTAAGGGGTAAATGTCGGGGTATGGGTGTTTTGCGCTTTGGCGGAGCGGTGTGGACTTGTTGGGCCGAAGGGCCTGTTTCCACACTGTCATGTAATCTAAAATGTGAATTTCAGATTCTAATCACTCTCTGTCTGAAAATGTTTTTCTTCGTATTGACATTGCTCTTTTTGTCAGTTATCTTTACATTTGCGCCTCCAGGTATTCGTTTCTGTCACCAATGGGAATAATTTCTCTACTTAATCTGTCACATGTAAAAACTTGCTACCAGTCTGATTGGCCATGAGAGAGAGAGAGCAGCTTGGGAAAGGCCTCATTTTAAATTAGTTCCTTTTATCTTTAACCCTGTACCCTCTGCCTCCAGGTCGTTAGTGCCACTCAGCAGCATGTATCAGTTTAATTATTTCCCATACTCTATTATATTTCTGCTTTTGGGGTGGTCCCTTTAAGAACTAGGTTTCTCTGAAAGATGGGTTATGGTAGAGCAAGGGTTTACTCGATCATTTAACCAAGTCTGCTAGATTAGGTAAAGAACAAGAAGTTAATTTTGGCTGATTAAATTGTGGATGGAGTTAATATTCAAGCAAGATTTTAATTTATTTGACTTTATAGTTTTGGAACAAGCTGGCTACAGAAAAATATCTCTTAAATAAAATTCAGTTAAAATTTAGTGTTGACTTTAAAAAGGTTAAAATTCTAGAACAGTGAATTGGACTTTAATAGCCAAGTTGAGGAAGGAGTGAGAGCACAAGTCTTAGATGGAAGATTCCATAGTCAAGGAATATTAGAACCAAGAAATCGCTTATTCAAGATGGCTGCAGTGAAGACCTCCGATGTCCTTATTGAATGGGAATTCTGTAACTGTTGGACAATTGGAGAGAACTTGAAGAGACAACTTTTCCGAAAGTAAATAGAATGTCCCAGAAATCTGAGCCTGTAAACGAATTTTTTTCAAATGAAACAGTACTCTGAACAGTGATTAATCTTCCACTTTTTGTTAAACATCTGACTTGAGTTTATTGAGGGTACAAGTCTAATTGGTATAGAAAGAAATGTCATGCAAGGAGTTCAGTTTAAATTTGAAGTAACCAATTTCAGTGTACTTTCAATATCTCTAACATAACTGATTATTTAAGATTGTGTTTATTAGTATTTATGTTCTTTTGATCTTTGCGTAGTAAAAATCTTTCTTGTGGCATCACTTGTTTAGAAAATACAAGGGCTTTTGGTTCTTAAAAAAACTAAATGCAAAACTCTATCGGTTCCTACTGAGATAACGACAAGACTCAGAATGCATGGGTTGACATGCTTCTCCCATAGATTTTGGCAACACTGTATCCACAGGCCCTGCCTTAAACTAATTCACATGGTAGAAATTAAACCTTTTTGTTTTGTCTTAACAGGAAACATTTGATGCCGGACTGCAGGCTTTCCAACAGGAGGGGATCACTAATATTACAGCATTAAAAGATCAGTTACTGGCAGCAAAACACATTCAATCTAAAGCTATTGAAGCTCGTCATGCTTCGTTGATGAAAAGGTGGAATCAGCTTTTGACCAATTCTGGTGAAAGGAAGAAGAAATTGCTTGAAGCACAGGAGCATTTCAGAAAAGTAAGCCAATCTAAAATTAAATTACTGCTTATTAAGCAGCTGATCTATCTTTCTGTAGTTTATTCTATTTTGCAATAAAAGCAGATTGTAGGTGTTTGTTTGTATGTATGTATACTATGGAAGAAACCTCAAACATGTATTCTGTCCTCCGCTGCAGTGTGTCTGCACTGTGGACCATTTATTCACAGGTCAGTGGAGCAACAGGCCAAACTTTGTTTGGTAGCTCCTCCCAAATCCATAAGCAGTAGGCAAGTAGGAACTCAGCCACTTGCAAGTTCCCCTCCAAGCCACACGTTATCCTGACTTGGAGATGTTTTACCATTCCTTTATTGCCACTGAGTTAAAATTCTGGCATCTCTTATCTAACAGGGTTATGTGCTTTCACATACATACTGCAACAATTCACAGAGGTGGCTCATCATCACCTCTTCATAAGCAATAAATGCTTTCCTTGCCTGTGTGCCCATGTCCCATGATTTATTTACTGCTATTATTGAACTCTAGTTCATTCTTTCCCACAGCTTGAAGATCTCTTCTTGACCTTTGCAAAGAAAGCCTCAGCATTTAACAGTTGGTTTGAGAATGCAGAGGAAGACCTTACAGATCCTGTGCGTTGCAACTCTCTGGAGGAGATCAGGGCTCTGCGCGAGGCTCACGACGCTTTCCGCTCATCCTTGAGCTCGGCTCAGACTGACTTTAATCAGCTGGCTGAGCTTGATCACCAGATTAAGAGCTATCGGATGATCTCTAACCCCTACACCTGGTTTACTATGGAAGCTCTAGAGGAGACTTGGAGGAACTTGCAGAAAATCATCAAGGTGAGACTTGTTCTTTTAGCATATAAACAAATGAGTGGATTATACAATAAGTCACTAATTTCCCCTCACTTGCTCCCTAACATGAAACTCTCCACTTTTCCCAGCTAAGATGACTTCCTTTTATCTTTCTGCTAATAACATTCTGTGGCAATCGACTGCTATAAAGTCTGCAGCTGAAGCTTGGGAGATTGCTGACTTGACTCATACTTCCCTGTGGGATAGTTTCAAGACTGAGTTTCACTCCTTCAAACTGGTGGCATGATGGTAGTTGAAAAGTGTGGCACTGGCAAAGCACAGCAGGTCAAGCAGCATCTGAGGAGCAGGAATATGGGGTAGGGAAGGGGGCTGACAGATAAATAGGAAGGGCGGATGCAGCTAGTGGAAGGTAGCTTGGAAGGCGAGAGGTAGATGCAGGTGGAGGGTGATGATGATAGAGTGGAGCGGATATGTGGGAAGGAAGGTGGACAGGTGGGCCAGTTCAAGAGGGCGGTGCTGATTTGGAGGATTGGATCTGGAATGAGGGGGGAGGAGGACTGGAAACTAGTGAAATCAACACACATGCTGTGTGGTTGCAGGGTCCCAAGGTGGAAGATGAGGCATTCTTCCTCCTTGGTAGACACGTGCTTGTATAGGAGATGGTAGGCACAAATGTGGAACTATACATCACTATCGTTCCACAGATTAGCACACATTGGGCTATCCATTCAAAAGTGGGCTTCCAGACATTAAAATTCCCATTATTTTTTCAGAAAGTCAAAGAATTCTACAGTAAAATTTACAATAGTAAATCCATTCAAACATCCATATACATTCAGGATGTTGTTAATGCAATACAAGGTCAATTCTGATGTTTGAATTGAAGTTACTGTGCAGAACCTTGTTTGAAATGTTTTTCAAACAATCGGTACAGGTTCACAGCTCCTTGAAAATGGAGTTGCAGGCAGACAGTAGTGAATAAGGCATTGGTATACTTGCCTTTGTTGGTCAGTGCATTGAGTTAGGATGTCATGTTGTGTCTGTCCAGGACATTGGTTAGACTACAGTGCGTTCAGTTCTGGTCTCTCTGCTATAGAAAAGGTGTTGAGAAACTTGAAAGAGTTCAGAAAAGATTTCCAAAAATGTGCTGGGGCTGGATGATTTGAGTTTTCACGAGAGGCTGAATAGGCTGGGGCTATTTTCCCCGAATGTCGGAGGCTGAGGGGTGACCTTTTACAGAAGTTTATAGAATCATGAGTGAAATGGATAGGGTGAATAGACAAGGTCTTTGTCCCAGGGAAGGGAAGTCCAAAACTAGGGGGCAAAGGTTTAAGGTGAGAGGATAAAGATTTAAATGGGACCTAAGGGGCAACCTTTTCATGCAGAGGATGGTCTGTGTATGGAATGAGCTGCCAAAGGAAGTGGTGGAGACTGGTACAATTATAACGTCTATAAGGCCTCTGGATGGACATGAACAGGAAGGGTTTAGAGAGATCTGGGCCAAATGCTGGCCAATGGAATGAGATTGATTTAGGATATCTGGTCATCATTGATGAGTTGGACTGAAGGGTCTGTTTCCGTGCTGTACAACTCTGATTCTGTCCAGCATCTATAACTTTCAGTAGTTCAGATGCAATGTCAACAGTCTCTTCTGAACCTTTTTTTTTAGCACTTCAATCAGCCTGCTCCTTCTCATTTTGCAATGCTGATTGGATTCACCAGTCTGCACCACAGCAGTTTATTCAATGCCCTTTTTGTTTGTGCAGTATAGTGTGTGAACTATCTTAAAACTGGTCTGTCATTTGAGATGGGGAATGTTGTAGAATGGTCTTTTCTCAGCTTTGTTTTAGTTAGGATTTTGACAAATGGTAAATTCTTGCGTTATGTTTAGTTGCTCTCTGATGTAGCACTAAAGTGCTTAATCCATTACTTGACAGGAACGAGAACTGGAATTGCAGAAGGAACAGAGACGCCAGGAAGAGAATGATAAATTACGTCAGGAATTTGCACAACATGCAAATGCTTTTCATCAGTGGCTACAAGAAACCAGGTGAAGTGTCCCTAAAGCATAGCGCACAGAATTCGGAGTGGTGATTACATTTTGAGCATATATTATGTTTGGGACATCAAGCTAGGCTACTGGGGTTAAAAGGACTAAACTCTGTGGATAGATTGCAAAGATTAGGCTTGTATTATCTCACATATCAGAAACTATTCCTCTGTTGAGAGCAAGGGGCTATCAGAACATTACAATTAGAGTTTAGCTATTCAGGAACAATATCAAGAAATACTTCAGAAGGGTGATGGAAATCCGAAATTCCCTCTTTCCCCAAAATGCTGCTGAGGCTGGATATCAATTACAAATTTCAAAACTGGCCAATAGTTTCTTCTTGGTAACCATTGTACAGGTTGTAAAAACCAAGATGAACAGATGAAATTATGATACAGAACAGCCATTAATTAATTGAATGACGGGGACAGATTATTTGGTTGAATGGCCACCTTCTGTTCCTATGTATGGAATCACCAGTCATTCTGTTAAGTTCACAAATTAAGACAGGCCAGTGACTGCTAATAAGCATCTTGACAACTTGGCGCAAGAATGGAGTATGATCCAGACCTTGACTGCTAGCAGCACTGATGCACTTTTAAACAATGAGGTACTAGCTGGAACTCCCTCTTATCCTTTTTTTACTTGACAAAGCCAGTTGTAGGAACTCATCGTTGCCTTGGGTGAGTCTTTTTGGCTCATTCTCAGTCAGGGATGAAACAGCAATTTTTTTTTTTACCCTGGCACTTTATAAAGTTTTTGTTCTTAAATATTCATGTTTTAAAAATAATTATGGGATTTATTTTGGTCATGGTGAATGAGATGCTGTGGTGCTTTGTCCCTGTGAAGTACCAGTGTCTGTGCTAGCTCCACATGGAACTGTGTACTCTTATCTCCCTGCTCTTACCCTGAGCCTTCTCGTCATTTCTTTCATTCCTGCTTAAATGTTGTGGTTGACTCTGCTTCACTTGTGGTAATAATGTATTCTGATTTCAAACAGTCTTTTTGCATGGAAAAAAGTCTTTCTAGCTTCTAAAATGCTAGTAACTTTTTTTATTAAATGTCTTTGCTCAGTAATGTAACTGACATGTCTTTGAAGTGATGGTTACTGATGTATGTTGCATTTTGATGGACTTAGTTTGATGCTGATTAACGAATTTTGTTGTTCTCTCCTCTCTTTGCGCCATTTGGAATTTCTTCTCCTCTCCTGCCTGATGCTTGGATGCTCTCAACAGGACATACCTACTGGATGGGTTAATATTGCCTTTTGTTTTGTACTTTGCTGTGATCTCATCTGCCTCAATCTTGCTGCAGTCTTTTATTTGTTCACTCTCTCTTGAATTATGGTTTGATGGGTGGCGGGTGTTATGACTGGCAGGCGTGTACTGAAAATCAAGCTTCACTACTCCACAAGCCGTACACAAGTATAAATGTCAATTTCAATCAGTAAAAATAATCCGTTCCTCTTGACTGTTCTTCCAAACAAAAGAGACTTTCAGCAGTCTTTTTAATAAACTCCTCAAATGGTTATTACAAATAAATTTATTTTAAGTGACATTGGAAGATGAAAATACTAATTTCCTCTTGAGAATCATGAATTAAATTCTGTAATTGTTAATGAGCATGTATATGAATATTGATTTTTAAAAAAGCTGCATACTGTGTACACTGGAAATGTGGAATAAAAGTTTAAGTAGTGCTGGAATCACTAGCAGACAGCACCTGTGGAGAAAAAACTGTTAGTATTTCTGGTTGATGGCCTTTCATCAGGATTGATTATCAGTCTGAAATGTTAATTCTGTTTCTTTCTCTATGATTGCTGCTTGTTATTTTCAGCATTTCCTTTGGGGGAGAATGAACTTGGGAACTCAGGACTAAAAGTTGCAAGATATTAGTCATGTCCCGTTTTCCAATGTGCTGGGTAAATGATGGATTGTAGAAATTTTTGATAGTGCTGAAAGGAATAGTTGAGTCTATAAGTTGCCATATATTGCCTGAATATTTCCACAATCTTGGCAACCCTTTGAAACTTGACACCTTACGGCTTATCTCTGAAAAGTCCCATTCCTGATTTGTAAATTTATGTTCTGTGTGCAAATTTTAACCAGGAGTTTGGGAATCGGGGGTTGGAAGTCTGGCCCAAATAATATAAGGTGGTGAGTGAATGGGACTTAGACTAGAACAGAATGAAGATGAACATTAAAGTATTATGATTGTGTGCAGACTCTGCAGACTGTATGATATTACTGGGTTTTTTTGAGTCAAAGCCTCATGATTTTACAGCATGAGCAAGCAAAAGTTATATTTTAGCATTCTTTGGTTCAGAGCTTGTTTTTATATTCTTTACTTTTCAACCACCTCTTCTTTTTCCTGTTAGTATAGCGTATCGACGCGTCATTCATGTGTATCAGTATGAAGTTGGGGATGATCTGGCTGGAAGGTTCTTCTTTCTTTCCTCCTGGTTTTTCTGTGTTATTTGTAATGCACTTTAAATCTGAATGAGCTTGACTACACTACTAACATCACTGCCGTTGACTCACAGCTTTCATAGTAAATTATTCAAGGGACAAACGTATATGAAAGACATAGTGTGCTTTGTAAGGTGTAAGTGCATGTGGTAACAATGGGTTCTAGTTGCTGTCTTGCTGAAATGAGGGATGATTGAACTTGGGTTGTGTCTCATGGAGGCCTGGTGTGGGTGTACAAGTTTTTTTTCTTGCTTTTCTTCTGATGGTATTTACTGCTTCTGGAGACCCCTAAACCTTGCAACTGATCAATATGATTATCCCCATGTCCGTACGTTCCCTAGCCACTATACGCATTGTATTTCAAGAACTAATTTGTGCTTGCCAAGAATGCATAAACAATACAATCAGCAGTAGCTCCCTAAGAATCGAGATTTAAATCAATGCTGAGGTGAGTTTGGAAAGCATCTAATACCACTTGGCTGAGGTTGGGTGAATTCACCATAGAGCAGGGATTAAACCTGTTACCTTGCTCATGCAGTTCACTGCCCAAATCAAGGGAAAAATAATAGGTTCTTGTTAATGGCTTATAGCTTCCAGAGCCCATGTGCCATTTGAACAGACATCAAATCTGAAATGTGCCCCGTGAGACTTAATTTGTTTCAAGGTTTGTTCATCCCAGATTGTTTTTGCACTGCTAGAGACTGAGGGCAGATTCTTAAGTCCCACCTGAGATTCAAAACTAAGTCAGCACTCTGCAGTTTCATTCTGTGCCTTTTTGATGTAAAGGTTAATTTGTATCATTGCTCAAAACCTGGAATGATGCAGTTTGAGCTTCAAGATGTTTAGTATAGTTACTAACTTGGTTACTTTAGACCTGGATTAATCTTACTAAAGCTTTATTAAAAATACCATTTTAAAATGTTAAAAAAATTTTTAGTCTAAACAATAATCCCCATGTAAGCAGACTTGTGCCTTTGATGGATTATGAGTCCTGCAAATCCAATGGAATTGGGTTGATTATGGATCTATTAGTGATTCTTTGCCTTTACTGAACACTTGGAGACAAGGCCTTGTGGACAGACCAAACAATTAAAGCTGTTGGTTCTGAATGCCTGCACTATTGGATTTATATTTTTGAAGCAATGTGGTGTCTTGCCATGTTGGTTGTTTTGAAACTGGTAGTTGCTCTAAAGTTTTTTTTTATATATATATACACCTTTCAACTTCAAAGGGAGCGTACATATCCTACCTTTTGTTAACATACGAATACATTTTTACTGAACTGTTAAAACCCCCTTTTTAAAGGCAATAACATTTGAAAAGCAGTTTTAACCAGTTAACAGCTGACGATGATAAAACAAGACATCATATTAAGACATTTACTTTAAAGAAATACTGAAAGCACTGCTGATTAAATCCTATCTTTGTAGGCTACATTTACTTTAAATCATAGAAGCAAACGTCATCTTTATTTTTAATGCATTTAAACAACAGTTCACTATGTACATGTTGCAGTCAAAGAGTCACAGAGATCTACAGCACAGAAGCAGACCCTTCGATCCAACTCGTCCATGCCGACCAGATATCTCAACCTACTCTAGTCCCACTTGCCAGCACTTGGTCCATATCCGTCCAAACCCTTCCTGTTCATATACCCCTCCAGATGTCTTTTAAACGTTGTAATTGTACTAGCCTCCACCACTTCCTCTGGCAGCTCATTCCATATACGTACCGCCCCTGTGTGAAGAAGTTTGCCCCTTAGGTCTCTTTCATATCTTTCTCCTCTCACCCTACACCTATGTCCTCTAGTTCTGGACTCCCCCACCGCAGGGAAAAGACTTTGTCTACTTATCCTACCCATGCCCCTCATGATTTTATAAACCGCAATAAGGTCACTCCCTCAACCTTAGATGCTCGAGGGAAAACAACCCCAGCCTCTTCAACCTCTCCCAACCTCAAATCTTCCAACTCTGGCAACATCCTTGTAAATCTTTTCTGAACCCTTTCAAGTTTCAAAACACACTTCTGCTAGGAAGGAGACCCAGAATTGTGTGCAGAATTCCAAAAATTGCCTAACCAATGTCCTGTACTGTCCTAAAACGTGAACCTCATAATTATAAATGAGCTTTAAAAGTAGTTTCCTAGCATGTGGATTCTCTTGTTAAAATAACATCGCATAAATTCAGTAAAGTCGGTTATACACCATAGAAACGTTTTAAATCAATCTCTCAATGTTCTGTTAATTTTGTTGAAGACTGCTTTTAAGTTGTAAAGCAATGTATTTATTTTTACAGAATTGTTGATTCTCATTAGGCTTGTATGAGGCTTGTTGCCAGAATGTAATATTTTATTTAGCTTAATTTAATTTAATTTTAATTTAATGAAGAAATAACTGTTGAATCTGGTTGAGTTGTAGCCTGGTAAAGCAAATTTGTAGACTTGAGATCAACTCCAGATTTCACAAATACTGACAAAAACTAAGTGTTTGTGTATTTTTTTTTAAGAAAAAGATGTTCAGCTTATTTTCTCTCCCATATGATTTTTTTCGTCTTCTATGATTCGTAGGCTAAGTAATTTGCAGTTGGTCAAAACAATATTCTAGTAATCAACTGCCATTCACTCACTTTAGCTGAATTTAGGAACTGGATAAAATGGAGGAATTTTGTTTCTATATAAGTGTTCTAAATGAAAGAATATATTGAATCCTATGTAACATAACTTTACTCAGAAGACCATTCATCCTAAATTGGTAGCATTATTTCTATCTGTAATCATTGAATGAGTATGAGATTAACTCTTAGAACATCATCCTCCTTCTACTTGCCTACAGTCAATCTATATATACTAATAATCTAACAACCCTTCGAATATGTTTACAGTTGTTGATTCCTGAGTTGTTCTGTTAAGCTTTTCGCTATTGCTGAAAATCTTTAGTATGCCCAGAAACATTAAGATAAGACATTCATAACTGAGGAACAAGAAAGGAGGGTTTGAAAGCAGAATCAAAGTGTTACCTCAGTCCATATACAACCTACACTGCATTAAGATGTGACAAGGGGCACATGATATTTTGAAGCTTTTTTTTAATTCGAGAAGATATTCTTTTCTGCCCTAGATTGTGGGGAAAGGAACAGTTTTATTCAGGGTCCAAATTGATTTAATAATTCTCAACTGCAGTGACGGAGTCCTGAATGCTAAATTTAGGATTATGTTGTCATTGAGATGATTGGTCACTGTCATTTTAGATAACCTGCATTTAGCTTTAAGACAATGAACAGGTTGCAAACCTATTAAATATTCATTTCTTAAGGGTGGAAGGGACTCATACTTGTTGCCATAGTTTGTTTAATTCTCTTAATAATCTGGCATGTCTGATTAGTTTGGTTACCTAGCTTTAAAAAAAAATCTGCCTTGGGTTTTGATTGTAGTTCACACTTTTGGTGAGCATGAAATCTTCACCTGGAATTTTTCTTTTTGAAACAAACTCTGCCCAAAAAATCTAGCAACAGCAAATTCTTCCATTTGATTATTGTTTAATTGTATTCAATCTGATTCAGGTCTTGCATGGTGGAGGAGTCGGGAACACTTGAATCACAGCTTGAGGCAACAAAGGTAATTCGTCATTCTTATTCAGTTTTTGAGAGGACAAATATTGAAAGCTTAGTTGGTGAATTATTAACATAAAAATTGCAGAACATCACTAGAGGAAAGACAGAAAAAGCACACGGGGCTGTTTAAAATATTTAAATTAGATAAGTATTTTGAGGATTATAAGGAATCTGGATAGGAAAAAGGAAATGGGATTAAATAGATAATTCCATTTGCAGGAAATATGCTCCTACTATATTGTAGTTTCATCACCAGTTTATCTTTGAAAACTGTTTACATGGTCACTGATGACTCAAAATTTGGGTTGAATGTAATTTAAACCATATTCATTTAAAATCAAAATCCAACGTGGTGAAACCTGATGATGCATTCACTTCAATGTCAAGCAGCTGAAACATCTGTTTTAGGAAAACTGAACATGCCAGTTTGATTCTTGTCAGAATCATTGATTCAGGAATGATAATGGAGAAAATGTTTGATATGGAAATTATCTTTGCTAACTTTTTTAAAAAATTGACTGCATCATCCATTCAACCACAGAGAAAGCATCAGGAGATTCGGGCAATGAGAAGTCAGCTGAAAAAGATTGAAGATCTTGGAGCAGCTATGGAAGAAGCCTTGATCTTAGACAACAAATACACAGAGCACAGCACTGTAGGACTGGCACAACAATGGGACCAACTGGATCAACTTGGAATGAGAATGCAGCATAACTTGGAGCAACAGATACAGGCCAGGTATCACCAGTAGCTGGACCTGTGCACAATTGGAACATACATCACTCGTGCTCGAGTGATTAAACCAAAATATCTTGCACCTTAGCCCATTAGGTTCTGCTCCCTCTCATCTCTTTTTTTTTGTTTTGTTTCTTTTGTTGTTGGTTTGCAATTTCTATAGGCTGGAATCATAGAATGGCTTCCTTTTATGCTATGACCAGAACGAAATACTGTGGTTTTTATTAGACTTTCTCAATGTGCCTTTTAACCTTCAATGACTTAAGTACATATACCCTTGCTCTCCTATTCCTGCAATCCCTGTAGAATTTTATCATTTTGGTAGAGGTTCTGTGAGGTACATACTTTATCCAAACCACCCCAATTTTCCATTTGTATATCAGCTATATATTTGGAAAATTATTTGTGAAACACTGTTGATGCATTTGTTTATTTTATAGGAACACAACAGGCGTAACCGAGGAAGCCCTTAAAGAATTCAGTATGATGTTCAAGTAAGTGAGTTTATATTTGATGAAGGATTTTATGTATTAGGTTGCCATTGTACAATAACTTGTTTTATTCCCCCAAGGCACTTTGATAAAGACAAGTCTGGACGTCTGAACCATCAGGAATTCAAATCATGTTTGCGTTCCTTGGGTTATGACTTGCCGATGGTAGAGGAAGGAGAACCAGACCCTGAATTTGAGGCTATTCTGGATGCCGTTGATCCCAACAGGTGAGACCAATATGTTTGTATAAAGAGAAGGCTGAGTTTGGCTAGTTTGTCCAGGACAGTATGCATGGTTAAGATTTAAAGGACAGATTCAAGCTGAGAATGTGAAGTTTTTTGGGTTCAGGTCACTGGAATAGTAAGAACATTGGTGCCCCAGTTTGAAATGTAATATTGGCTAGGATTGTCTCCTGGTTGTTTATCTGCAATGTATCTAATTTGATGATACATCCCACTGTAGAATAGCTAGTCAACACACTGCCTTGGCTCTCGTAAATAATGGGTTTGGGAAAGAAGTTTCTTTTTGAAGCTTGTGTACAAGCAGCACATCCTGACGTGTGTGTATAGGGATGACTATATGAAGTATTTAGTTAAAATAATTCAAAGATGAATATCCCTCTTCAATTTGACTCACTGAAAATATAATGGCTACAAAAATACATGGGTTTCTATTTTAGAAAAAGTGGGGAAACATTTGTTTCTTGTAGTAACGTTTGCTTCACTTGGATTGCAGAGATGGATATGTGTCACTACAGGAATACATGGCCTTCATGATCAGCAGAGAAACTGAAAACGTCAAGTCTAGTGAGGAGATCGAGAGTGCTTTCCGTGCCCTCAGCTCCGAAGGAAAACCATTTGTCACACGTGAAGAACTCTATCAGGTAATGCAGTAACTGTTGAAAGGTTATATTATGGACTTTTCCTTACTACAACAAATGAATGGAGACTTATTGAGGAGTAAAATGCTGCATCTTGCAATTCAATGTTATTGATGACTTTAGTCCAACAACTATGGATATCACTGTTTTAGGAGCTGACTGCTTAAGATTAGATGTGTACATTAAATGGTATTACCAATAATGTATTCCATTTTGTTTTGTTTCTAGAACCTGTCAAGGGAGCAGGCTGATTACTGCCTCTCTCACATGAAGCCATACACAGATGGCAAAGGCAGAGAGATTCCTTCAGCCTTCGACTATGTGGAATTCACACGATCGCTATTTGTGAACTAGATGCTACCAAAATCAATGTGTTATCTGCTATTGTTAGCTCTGCATGTCTATGTCTAATCTTTGTGCAACTATAAATTGTCACTTCAGTAAAATGGCTTGCTTGTGTGGTTTGCTTGGAATTTTTTATTACTATGATTGCAGTGTGCTCAATAAACACTACTAATTCAAACTGGTCTATGATTTATAGTTGCTAATTGCCATACTGATATCATTCTACATTCATCTATCCCCTAGCTCTTTCAACAGATTAACAAATTATGGTACTACTGTGCAAACACTTGAATGCTGATAAAGTGAGAAATAAATCCTGGTCCATGCAGTTCCTCCCTGAAAGTACACAATATTTCTTCACTGGTTAGCTGTACCGCAAATGCAGTTGTTTGTGGTTAATCTCACTGTTAATGACATTCCTTAGTAGCAACTATTGTGGAGCCATTTGTTTCATCCACAATTGGCTTAAGTAGCTTGATCAATTACTTTTACTGCAACAGAGTTCATCTGCAATGCTGCTAGATATTTCCCCATCCAAAAGAAAAACTTTGTGGATTAAGTAATTTATTTTTATTTCTCAATTTACAATTCATGCAATAAACAAATGTATTTCTCATTCCTCTAGTGTTAAACTTGAAAAGTAGCGAAATAGTAAAGCATTTTTTAAATAACCCATATTTATACAAACTAAACACTGAGTGGAAAGTTCCTCCAGCTCTACTTCAGAAATTCACTAGCCAATCACTGGTCACTCTACTGCTTCAGTGGCAAGCTGTTCAAGTAGAGAAATTTCCCTTGGTCCTTCCTTCGTCAGTTCAGCACTCAGCTGCCAGATTTTCACACTTCCTTCTGCATTACCAGCTGCAAGCAGCTCAGGTTGCTTGGGGTTAAATGCCAAACAGTAAACTGGTTTCCTTTCTGTAGTCTGCTCAATAGAGACTGCAGGGCAGAGAGAGCTGTGCCCAAGGTCAAAGATCAACACCGTTCCTGTAGGGGAATAAAAGTTAGTCAGTCTTTTTTAAAAAAAAAATCCTCCACCTAATAACATTTTTCCATCAACCATTTCAGATAAGAATAAACTGGAAAGAATAAATCAGTGTAATTCTAGTCCTTATTGAAATCAATATTTCAAACTGGAGTAATGTCAATTTCCACTGACAATGGCCCAGTTTTATGGCAATTGTTTCATGAATGCTTATAAGGTTGTGTATTTTATACAATAGCTTGAATTATATGAACATCCCACCACTGAGTCAAAGCTGATTATTTATCCTGGGAGTTTCGTATCTAGTCAAAGGTTACTCCACAAGCAACATTTTAACGACCACTCCTCATTGGAGACAGAATTCCAGAATTTACCATCAAGGCAGCTGAAGACACATTTAAGAATGATGGAGTGGTGAATGTCACATTGCAGAAATGAAAAGAGTGCAGTATTCTCAGAGGTCAAAAGGAACAAGGCTGAGAATTTAAAATGAAAGCATTGTCAGATCAAGTAACCTAACATAGCTACCACAGGAACTAATGGGTAAACAGACCTTGGTGTAAAAGAAAGACATGCACTCATTGTGTGACACTAGTATTAATCGAGAGATTACTAAACTGCAAATTCTTAAACTGGAGCTCAACTCCTTAAATTATCCAACAAATCCAAATCCAGGACTTCAATGCTGCTCCCAGCTTACCCTCTCCAGTGGCTGCAGCAAAGACTAGAGGTCGAACAAAGGACCAGCTAACGCTGAAGAGGTAACTCTGACATAACTGAAGAGATAGAATTGGTTCAGCCTGCAACATGGAATAAAGGTGTACATGCCCATCAGTGCCAGCAGTGAGGAAGAGGTTCCTGTGAAAACATACATTGACCAGTTATGTAGCAGATAATATTAAAATTTAATAGCATTGTTCAAATTTGGGTGAGAAAACTGGCAATGCTATCATGTCTTTCACAATCTCAAGTGGCCCACAGTGCTTTACAGCTAATTAAGTACCTTTGAAGTATAATCACTGAATGTCGGTGTACTTACATAAACACTTTTTCATATCAATTAAGGGGAAAGCAATGGTCTCGTGGCATTGTTACTAGACTATTAATTCAGAGACCCAATTAAGGTTCTGAATAGTAAGGTTTAAACTCCATCATGACAGATAGTTGTACTGGAATTCAATAAAATCTGGAATTAATAAACTAAGGATGCATGTGGTTCACGAATGTCCTTTAGGGCTGTCATTACCCAGTCTGGCCTGTATGTAACTCCAGACCACTAATGTGGTTGACTCTTAACCGCCCAATTAGGAATAGGCAATAAATGCCAGTGACACCCACATTCCCTGAAAAACAAATCATGGGAAGATTGGTATCACAGTAATGTCATTCGTAAACCAGAGGCCCAGGCTAATGTCCTGGAGATGTGGTTACAAATCCCATCATGTTAGCTCAGGAATTTAAAATGCAATTTATTAAAACATGGGTTTGAAATCTGGTCTTTGTAATAGCAATCATGAAACCATCATTAAGTGCTGTTAAGACCCACCCAATTCACTAACGTCCTTTAGAGAAGAAATCTGCTATCTGGCCTATGCAGCTCCAGACCTACAACAATATGGTTTACCCTCAATTGCCCTGAGCTGAGCAAACTACTTAGCTGAAGGGCAATTCAGCATGGCAACAAACATTGGCCTTGCTGGCTACACCCATATCCTTTTAATGAACAAAAAAATGTACCAAAATAGCTTGTATACAGCAAGGTTCTACAACTGTAATTATGTAATTCAGTTTGTAATGTAGGTTGAAGGATAAATATAGACACAGGATGCTAAGAAATCCCCACCTCTTCAAGATAATGCCATTCAATCTTTTACATCCACTTGAAAGAGCAACATTTTAATCCGAAGATCAGCACTTGGTCAGCACTGCAATGGAGTTCTCCCACCCCGACAAAAGGGCTGCAGAATTTCTACAAAAACCCTCTGGAAAGTGAATTCAAAGAGTGAAAGTACACTACCACTTTAATAGGAAGGAGCAGGGTCACAACTTTGTGTCATATAAAATTAGAAGATAGATGTGATGAGGTGGTTTCATTGTTTTGCCATCCCAACAGTGGACTTCTAGAACAGGTTGTCAGTTTATACACTGGATGCCATTTTGCTGAATTGCTTCAAGGCAGAGCTGAATCAAATTCTAACTAAGGCAAAGACCTCCTTGTACAAAAATTGGGTACTGCAAAGATTCAGCATTAATTACATTTGATCATGTAAGAGCCACCTCAGATGATTTTCCCATTCCCTCTACCATAGTTCTTTAGCCGTCTTATCATTGTTCATATACTGACCTGTGGAATGGTGAGCAATCAACAGCATGGACTGGACCACAGTGTGGAGAAAAGGTGAACTGAGCTGGGGCCTTCAATGGAACGGTGCCAGAGCTCAATGTTGCACGAGTCAGAACTTCTGTTGAACACTTCAACACATAACCACCTTCTACACCAGCAATGAATACAGTCTTATCCAGGTGAGAAAAGGAGAGAGAGGTCACACCAAACAAACTGTCTTCACGAGCCTGTGGATGATTTAACATAAATAGTGACAAAGAAAGTGTGAAACAAAAGTATACATTGTGCATCTGACAAGTTCCATGCGTACAATACATAGTAGGAACACAGAAGGAATCTATTCAAGTACTTTGAACAGTGGGCTAGCAGATTCAATGAGCTAACATCTAATTCTATATGCTGGCTTCTCCTGCTTTATCTTAATAGCACTGGCTAACAAAAAAAGTCAATCTCACCTGCGTGCTCACTCTTAATAGTTCACTGCTCATTGGGAGGCCAAAACAAAACTGTGGAAGGTGGGATTAGATTGGGTTGGGATATCTGGTCAGCATGGATGAGTTGGACTGAGGGGTCTGTTTCCGTGCTGTACATCTCTATGACACTAATATAGCATCTAATACTCTCTGGCGGTAACCAATCAGATAGATTTACAACCCTTTCGGTGACACCATTTCTCTTCAACTCAGTCCTAAATCCCTGAACATTTAGCCTCATTGACAACTGGAAACAATCCTTAAGGGCTGAGAAGTGAATGAATCTCTCAGCATCTACACTATCAAGTCTTTTCAGAATCTTTCATATCTTAATGTGATCACCTACTATCCTTCCCAGCTCCAGAAAATACAA
This sequence comes from Chiloscyllium plagiosum, assembly GCF_004010195.1. Taxonomy (NCBI): domain Eukaryota; kingdom Metazoa; phylum Chordata; class Chondrichthyes; order Orectolobiformes; family Hemiscylliidae; genus Chiloscyllium; species Chiloscyllium plagiosum. The sequence goes on from NC_057739.1 coordinate 44,318,197, forward strand.
ATCCAATTTACTCATTTTTACATCATAGGACAAATCACTTATCCCATGGACTAACTTAGTCAACCCTCACTGTACTGCCTCAACTCTAAGCATCATAGGACAAATCACTCATCCCATGGACTAACTTAGTCAACCCTCACTGTACTGCCTCAACTCTAAGCATCTCGTTTTATGAGTGATATAATTCCGCAGGTCTGGCAGCATCCAGAGAAATAAACAAGTTAATGTTGAGTTCAATATATTTCTTAGGAAGTACATTTTGAAGATCTGAAAAGATTCTGAAGAGAACCATTCACACCTCTCCAGCATCTGATTATTTTGCTTTTATCATAGTTCTTTACTGCATTCTCAGCAAAATCCGATACAATTTCAGGAAGATTTTTCTTTATCATTTTATTCTCCAATCTCCATTGCAATGAAAGAAAACAAACTAGTTGTCTCGTTAATAACTACCCAAGCATCTGAAGCAAGAGGAGGAGAGAGGATTACTACTACCCAGTAAATTACGACCTTAGTCTCAGGTTTGTGACTTCCCCACAAAAACTCTTCAGTTGGCCAAAGGTATATTGGAGGCAATGATGAATTTTATGATCTATGTCTTTCTTCACTGAGAGGAAGCTTCTGAGATGTAGAAAATGATCCACAATATCCAGGATCTCACTACTGATCGTTAAATCAATGAAGGAGGTGGTGGAGATGAGAGGAGATGTGCTGAGAGTGCTGGTTGGAAGAAGATCTTAATTTTCTGGGTGTTCAGTGAGAGGCCTGTTTTTCCTTATGCTTTGGAGAAGGAATTGATAATGGACTCGGGCTCAAATTCTGAATCAATGTGCACTTAAATGTAATCTGCATACCGAAGCTCAATGACTGAGGTTAGGATGACTTTGGTTTTGGATTGACAGATTTGTTGTGTAAAAATCTTCACTGCCATGACCCTGCTGTGAATAGTGCACTTGAAATTAAGCCCAGTTCTCCACAAATCATCACAAGTATGAAATATGACCAATTTAATCTCTATGACAAGAACGCCTGACCGTTATCAATGCCCTCTCTCGGACCTGGAAAAAAATTATAAATTACTAATATGCAAACTTAAAATGTAATCTCTTTAAATGCAAACACACACACATTCATCTACATATTGATCATAACAACAGACTAGTTTTTTTTGGGATAATCACTGGTGGGAAAAATAACATGCAAAAATGACTAAGTTTGTAGATCAAGTTCCAATCCAAAGGGGGATTAGGGGACTTTTAATGATGAGATCACACTGTTGTCCACTGTAGCAATCCTTCTGTAGCTGGTCAGAAGGACATAGGTCTTGGTTTAAATTTGCAATTGTTTCTTTTTTCAAAGAGTTTTCGTGTTATTTCTTCCACTAGGCGACTGAGAGTGATTTCACTTACTGATCAACTTGAAGGTCTGAGTCCCAATTGGTCTCTCTACAGTTAGAACCAATCCAAACCCTGCTGCTAAACAGATACTTCCTTTTTCTAAAGGCAACTGGTGCCATAATGCCATAAAAGCATCAAAACACAGCTTCCAGCCGAGTTATACGCTCACGTAACCATTACGTGACCAAACAGTCCCATATTTCCTTCAAACTGTTAAAAAACCGAAATCAAATATCCACTTTCCACTTTATATTTCCAAATAAAATGCTTAGTCCTTACATCGCATCTATAGATAGCATGCTAGAGATACAATATTGCAATAAGGAAGATGGATAAGAGGATTGTTGCTATCTCACAACTTTCACTTTGTTACTGAAACTATTAGAATCCAAGAACCAAAAGTTAAAGAAAACAATATTAATTCAACTAGCTAAAGCCATTAAACTTTACAAGAACTCACCACCAGTGCTGGCTTGTAAGGTTATGTAGCTAAGTGGTAACATCATGGTCTCAGTGACAAATCGACATTTCTTTGGCTCCTAATGAACCAAGATGGTTAATATTCAATAGTACATCTTGGATTACTGCAAACTGGCTTAGTTCAGATTTCCTAGTTTAATTGGAGGGGTTAACTTCAAGGCTTGACATCAGTTTTCTTGGATATATCTCAGGTTAATACCTTGTAGGAGTTATAGAGTTATTGATTCATACAGCACAGCATTTATCCGCATTAAATTCGTTGGCCACTCCTCGGCCAAGTTGACCCACATCCCATTGTACTCTTAGATAACCTTCCTCACTGTCCACTGTACAAGCAATTTTGGGGTCATCTGCAAACTTACTAACAATGCCTCCTATATTTTCATCAAAATCATTTATATAAATGATGAACAACAGTGGACCCAACACAAATCCTTCTGGCATACCACTGGACACAGGTCTCCAGTCTAAGCAACAATCCTTTACCACCACTCGTTCTCCGATCATCAAGCCACTTTTGTATTCAACTGGGTAGCTCTTGCTGGATCCCATATGATCTAACCCTACTAATCAGTCTGCCAGGTGGAACCCTGTCAAAGACCTTGCTAAAGTCCATGTTGACAACGTCTACTGCTCTGCCTTCACCTATCTACTTAGTCACCTCTTCAAAAAACTCAAATTTGAGAGACACGATTTCCCACGCACAAAAGCCATGCTGTCTCAACTCTCATTAGTTATACACAAAATATACATAATGCTTTATCTCAGCATCAGTTTTGACTTATTAAGGCTATGGACCTTCTAGCATCATTATGGAGGATGTTTAAGTTTATGTAGCTGTGGTATTATAGATATGTCATCAATGTGATATCCTTAACCTGCTTGAACAGACTATCTCTGAATCTACATTAGACACACCCAACTCAGTTTACAAAGCCTATTCACCTTGTGGAGTTTGAGATTACGCGGCATCTGCTGAACGATCAGGGCAAATCCATCCTGCAGTACTAGCCGACCTCTCCCATCCATTTGCCATATCAGAATTTTCCCATCAGTGCTTGCACTCAGAACATTAATTCGGTTGCTGCGGCTTAAACTTTGGATCCAATGCACCTGTTTTGGGGGAAAAAAAAACATAGTTTTGCTTTAAAACTCAAATATTTGATGAAAGCAACATGTTCTTCCTTCTTTTTATCTCCTGATCATTCTTCAGTCCCAGCTTTCACCCCCTTCCCCAAAATCTAGACACTGGATAGTGAGTGATGATCATTCCCCTTATGTTAGCTTGTCAAATACTACACCCCAGGATCAATCATCCTTAAAAATTAATTGAATATGCCTAACATGTTGTAGATTCACTGATGTAGTCTTTCTCCCACCTCTTACACATCCAAAATAACACCTTGAGGGTAACAATAGATCATCCTTACATGAGAAGCTGCATCTTTGATTCATTACTTAAATTATAAAAAAGGAACGGAGGATAAATTGTTGGAGCGTACCAGGATAGACAGGTTTAGGAGTCGTCGAGAAGGTAGACAGGGTGAGCGAAAGGAGAAAAAAAAAGAGAGGGGTCAAGTAAAGATACTGTATTTATGACACTAGCTGTACTAGTGTTGAAATAGTCAATGTATTTAAAATTATAAAAACAGAAAATTGTGAAAGTAGAGAAACCTTTGATGAAAGGTCATAAACCTGTATTGTCAACTGCACAAATGTCTCTCCACAGAGATTGCCTGACCTGCCGAGAGAAAATGCTAGAATTATTTTTCAACACTTGTTTTTATTCTGAAGTTCCAGCATCTATAGCATTTAGCTTTTCTGTTAAAATGATCACTGATCACCATTCTGCCTTAGTCCATGCTGAAACCCTCCATACCTTCTGACCTTCAGGGTCAGACCATCCTCATGCTTCCCTTCAGGTAGCCTCTCAAATTTGAACACACAATCCACAAACCAAGTTCTAACTCATACCAAGTCCTCTTTAATTATCACCCCCATGCTCACTGACCTACACTGTTTCACGATGCAATAGTATCTCAATTTGAAAATCCTGAACTCGTTTGCAAATCCATCCACTGCCTCAACATCCACTGTCTCAATAGCCTTCTCCAGACCAACTCTCTCAGGCGTCTGTAGTTCTCAGATTCTGAATTCTTATATATCCCCCACTACGTTATTGTTCCATCAACGGTGCCCAAGCTTTTAGTTGTCTAATGTAATGCCCTCTGTAAACCTCTAACTCTCTTTTTCCTCCTTACTGGGAAAAACTAAGCTGTCCAACATCTCTCAAGAATATTTTGTCATTAACCAAGAGTCTTTGTGTGTGCCCAAATGGAAGAGGGGAAGGAGAAAAGGAATAATCAGCAAGTGGTGCACCCACAATGTCTGACTGAATAATGGATGAGGAGAAGGATTAATAAAAGTTTAATCCCAGGATCACTATTTTAGTGAAGTAGCAATCGTGTGCCCACAAAAGCCCTCTGGCTTGGACCAATAGGCTGAGACTCCCCATCCTCAAAGTTATCTCTTATTAAAAATGAATGATCTCAGAATTTAGCAAAAGCAAAATACTGATGTTGGAAATCCTAAATAAATAAAACAGAAAATTCTGGAAAACACTCAGCAGCTTGGTCAGGACATGTGGGTGAGAAGCAGGTTAATGCTTCAAGTCAATAACTTACTTCCAGACTTGGAAGCAGTTAGACATCCAATAAGTTTTAACAAACACAAACAGGGAAAAGGAGGGAGGGTGAGGGAAAGAACAGAGGCAAAAACCTGTGATATAGAATAAGAGAGATTAAGTGACAAATGGAATCATGGTGCAACCCAGAAGTGGACAAACAATCAAACACATGAAAAGGTGTATCTAGAGAAACCAAAAACGACAACAGCAGAAAGTGTCATTGCCAACAACTGCTGTTGAAAAACATGTGGCATAGTCTACGATGTGAAATTGTTGAACCCTCAATACTGATATCGGAAAGCTACAAAGTACTCATTGAAACCCAAGGTGCTGTTCCTTGAACTTCTATTTGGGTTCCATTGGAACAGTTTAGGAGGTCGAGGACATAACCGTCAGAGCAAGTGTGGCATGTAGAATGAAACAGACAAATCAGAAATTCCCAGTTAGTGTGTTCAAACCAGGAAGCGATTGTAGCACCCAATACATTTCTCAAATACCAGGAAAGGCACTGGCTACAGTAACAGAATAAGAACTGCAGAATACTTCCCAAAATAGAGGTTAAATAACTTCTCAAAATCCCATTCAACGTTTTTAGTTACTCAGATCAACAAATCATCTCAAAATAGGATAACAGGAACAGGAAGCCATTCAGCCCATTGAGGCTGTTCTGCCACTCAATTAGATCATAGCTAATTTTCATCTTAACTCCATCCAACTGCAAACTCTGACTGAACAAATCTACAAACCTGCAGTCTTGGCCAGGCTGTAACTGCTGTTGACATCTATCCAGTTCACAATGAGGTAATCTGAGTTAGGTGTACATCTTAAAAGGCTGCTTTCATATTGTTTTAGTTGTTGAAGCAGTCTGAGTCATGTTTTTCCTCAATGACAGTTATGCTTGAATGGAAATTAGATCCAAATTTCCAATTAGCCATTGTTATGCTGCTGGGAACATGCTATAAATTTTCCTCAGTTCACATTTGCTACACATTAATGATTGAGAATCTCAAAACAAATGAGCAGCATCCCTGTGCAATAGAGTGAATTACAATACATCGAGATGCTTCAGAATAGCCTTCCAATGGCAGCACATAAATTATGACAATGTAAATGGGTATCTGGAGGGGAAAGGGTAGAAGAACAGGAGATAGACATTTTATCAGCAATTATCCTATGGATTTCACATGGTGAAAATTATTTTGAACCAGACAAGGGAAGATCAGAAGGATCAGAATAATCAAAACTAAGGCTTTTACCTGATAAACTGGCTCACGGTGGGTGTCCTCAGACATTCCTGATCGAGCAATTAAAGGGTCATCTGTTTTACTGCTGTTCCACACTAAAACTTCTCCATTGTAAAGACCACCTGCACAGCACATGGTAGAAAGCAAAGCTTTATACAATCGTTCAGAAGTAATTAACAGAAGCGAGACATGCTGCCATGTCATCCACTCTTCAGGACAGATGCAAGAATGCCAAATTTGAAAAGGCACAATCCTTTATACTGCATGATAAATAGGTAATCTATGGTTGAATATCTGACTGGTTACCACTTTCAGACCAGAAATGCCTTAAATTTACCTGGAATTTTTTATTTTTTTCATTCCTGGAATGTGGTCGTCACTGGCCGGACCAGCATTTTGTTGCCCATCCCTAACTGCCCAGAGGGCAGTTAAGAGTTAACCACACTGCAGTGGGTCTGGTGTCGCATGTAGGCCAGACTAAGTAAGAATGGCAGGTTTCCTTCCCTAAAGGACAATAGCAAACCCTTGGGCTTTTGCTGACAATTGGCAATGATCTTGTGGTGAAATAACTCCACAGAGGCTTGTATTCTGTCACCAAGTCACCCTTGATTTACATTTGGATAGTCTTTGACACTGGCCCAGTTCCCTCAGAGACAGCTCTCACTGTTAGAATGCCTGACACGTATCTTTACATCTGTTAGCCAGGGCTCCCTCTTTGGTCCAGATTATCAGCCTCTTTGGGCAATTCATATTCTATGAGGTCCACTTGGATGACCTCATTACAATCACTACATTCCTCCCCCTCTGAATTCAACAATATAGACCAATCTTTTATCTTGTAGTGCCTTCAGGGGCATTTTAGCACTGGGTGAGGTTCCCCCAACGCTGTGTCAGGTACAGGCAACGTATAAAACACAGGAGTTAACCTCTTACGTCTACAGCATCTTGGGGTAAATTCATTCTCTTCTTACAGCAGCAAAGGCATTGATGCAATGAGATCTGCCATGTCCATCTCAGATTCAGAGGTCTCTTCAATGCTTGATGGAGGGCGAAAACCCATGGGTTCCAACAGCCTTTCCAAATGCTCCAAGCAGCAGGGCACATTTTGCTCCCACCTGGTTTGCGAATTCGTGGCTTTCGTGTGGCCCACGTGCTTGTTCAGAACCATCGCTCCTACCCGAACTTTATAGGTCACTGTTCCTGACCTTACATCAACTATGCCTCATACCCATGCAGGGCCATCTCTGTGGTTCCTACACCAAACTTCGTCACTTATGGTAAACTGTATCTCTCGCTTAGTTGAGTCTGGAACTGGTGGTCTTGATGCTGTTTCATCCTCCACCCAGGTCCAGAAAGATCAGATTTAACCAGATGCGGAGTTTTCTTTTCATTAGCAACTCCTTTGGATCTATCTCTGTAATTGCATGAGGGATGGTCCTATATCAATCGAGACAGTTTGGAATCTAGTGACACTGTTGGCTGTTTCTTCAAGACTGTGTTCAAAGTTTGGACTGCTCTTTCTGCCAGGCCATTGAACGCTGGATGGTGTGGAGCTGTCCTTGTATGTCAAATCTCATTCAACTTTAGGAAATTCTCAAATTCACTGCTGGTAAACAATGGCCTGTTATCTGTGACCAACACTTCCTGGAGTCTGTGTATTGCAAAAAATGTGCACAGTTTTGCTATTGTGTTCTCTTGTTTGACAAATGATCTCTGTGCACATCCAACCACTCTGAATGGGCATCTACAATGACTAAGAACATTGAACTCATAAAAGGATCTGCAAACCAAATACAGGATTTACCCAGCCATTCCCACTGATGCAGGAAAGCTGCTGATGGTAATTTCTGTCCTTCTTAGCACCCTGCCTCTCCAATGTAATTATGTCCGCATCCAAGCCTAGCCACCAGACATAAATTCTCACCAACATCTTCATTTTGGAGACCCCTAGATGACTTTGGTGGAGTTCAGCTAGTATCTGGGGGCAATCTTTGCTCAGGACAATCACTCTTACTCCCCATAATAACATGCTTCTACTGTGATCTGGTCGCTCCTCGTTCAGAAAGGTTTCAATTCTGGTAGTGACGGCCCATCACCACCAGCTGTTTCAGTTTTGCTAGGATCAGATATTTCTGCATCTGAAGTCTGATATTGTCAGCTGTGACTGGAAGCGTATCCAGAAAATTTAAAACCAATACTGACTCTTCCAATGGCAGTGCCAGTGGGGGTGTATCTGCCAGTGGGAAGCAACTCCATGCATCCACATTTGCTACCTGGCTTCCTGGATAGTATTCCAACTTGGAATTATACACACTAAGTATTAGAGTCGAGAGTGTGATGCTGGAAAAGCACAGCCAGTCAGGCAGCATCCAAAGAGCAGGAGGCTCAACATTTCAAGCGTGAGCCCTTTATCAGGAATGAGGCCTGTGGGGCTCAGAGGTAAATGGGAGTGGGATGGGGCTGAGAAGGTAGCTGAGAAAGCAACAGGTAGATGAAGGTGGGCGAAGATGATAGGAGAGAGGAGGGTGGGGTGGATAGGTATGAAGGAAGATGGACAGGTAGGACAGTTCAAAAGGACAGTGCCGAGTTGGAAGGGTGGACCTGGGATGAGGTGGGGGCAGGGGAAATGAGGAAACTAGTGAAATCCACATTGATACCATGTGGTTAGAGGGTCCCAAGACAGAAGATGAGGTGTTCTTCTTCCAGGCATTGGGTGGTAAGGGTTTGACGATGGAGGAGGCCTAGGACCTACATGTCCTTGGGAGAGTTAAAGTGTTCGGCCACGGGGACATGGGGTTGTTTTGTGCTTGTGTCCCAGAGATGTTCTCTGAAGTGCTCTGCAAGTAGGCGTCCTGTCTCCCCAATGTAGAGGGGACCACATCGGGAGTAACGGATACAGTAAATGATATGTGAGTATTAGAGCACACTACTGAATTTGGCCTGAAGCTATGGGCGGCACCCCATTGTCCTCCTTAAGTAGACCTAGTCAGGGTTTGTTACAAATTTATGTCCATAAAAGGTATTGGTGGAACTTACTGACTCCAAACATGACCAAACTTTTTCTCTATTTGGACATAATTTACACTCTGCATTAGCCCAAAGTCCTGGATACATAAGCTATTTGGCATTTCTCTCCATTGTGCCAGCTATGAGTTAATACTACCCTGATGCCAGATGGGGAGGCATCACATGTTAATGCCAGATGTTGCTTGGGATCACAGTGTGAAACACTTTAGGAGGTGTTTGTACACTGCCCTGAAAGCTATGGCTTGGCTGAATGACCATTCCTAATTCTGGAGTAGAGTGGTGCTGGAAAAGCACAGCAGTTCAGGCAGCATCGAGGAGCAGGAAAATCGATGTTTCGGGCAAAAGTCCTTCATCAGGAATACAGGCAGAGTGCCTGAAGGGACCATTCCTAAGGCTGACCTCTTTTTAAGAGTTGATGCAAAGGTGCCAGGATGGATGCCAGATTATGTATGAACTTTCTGTAATAATTCACCAGCCCTACATAGGTCAGAGGCACGTCATTAAGGTGGGGGGGGGGGGCCGGTCTGTGAACCACTGCAATCTGCGGTTGCTGCATGCAATACCCTCCACTCCAGATCCCCAAGGAAAAGAGGGAGGACTGCTGTGTAGAGAGGTCTTCACTGAGATCCCCATTACCAGAAGTAAATAGGCACACCAAGGCGAGCAGTGGAAGAAGAAGAACAGGTGGATAATGTGCAGCAGCGATCTCTACAATCACCTGCCATTTCGCTTCCCTAAAAAACATACAACATATATCTTGGAGGTGTCTCAGGTTGTGGGGCACAGGTACCTGGGGGTATTTACGGGATCCTGGGGCCAATGTGAAATTCTGTCTGGAAAGGGGTACATGCAGAGGGGATTCCACCGCACAACTGAGCATCTTCCAATTGGTGCGTAACATCAGGTAGCCTACTGCATTTGGATGGAAGACCGCCTAGGAATACCAAGTACTAACCAGGACCGAATATGCTTAGCTTCAAAAGATCAAACGAGATCGGACATTTATTTTCCAAACCAGTAAGGCATTGCGCAACAATCAACAGTTTCATCCATTAGGTTATCAATTTGTTCCAATTTTTATAGAATTCAAATTTCATTAACTGCCTAGATTTGAATCCATATCCTTAGAACATTAGAAAGGGAGACACTCTTCTTTCTACCTTTCACCCAGGGCTCCCTGATTGGACCAGGTTAACAACCCCAGGGAACTCCTATTCTATTAGGTCCACCTGGCTGACCTCATTAAAATCATCCCACATGATTATCATTAAACTCTTAATTCCAGATCATTGAATTCAAATTCCACCTTCTGCTATGGCAGGATTCAAATGCAAGTCCCCAGAACACCACCTGGGTCTCTGGATTAGTTGTCTCATGTTAATAGCATTGGTCATTGTCTACCCATTTTATTGGTACTTGAACAACAGGTGATTGACCTGGAAGAGTTAGGCACCTGAAAGATGTAAAAAACAGGTAAAGTTAGCAGTTTTATATTACTATTATACAGCAGCAACCTGAGTTCTATGTTTCATTAGTCGGATGCTGCCATTAAGCCAGAAATGTCCAGCATAACATACAGATGTGGTGGCAGAACGGTAACTAAACTAATAACCCAGAACTCCAGGTTGATGTTCTAGGAACATGGGTTAGAATCCCACCAAGTCAAAGGTAAAATTTGAATTCAACAAAACAAAGCATGATATTAAGAGCTGGTAAATGACAACCATATAGCCACTGTTGGTTGGTGTAAAAACCCATCTGGTTCACTAATATCCTTTAGGGAAGGAAATCTGCCATCCTTACACAGTCCAGCTTATATGTGACATTTGGAGACCAGCAATATGATTGACTCTTAGCTGCCTTCTGAAATGACCTAGCAAGCTGCTCAGCTCAAGGGGAAATTAGGGATGGACAACAAATGCTGGCTCAGCCAGCAATACCCACATCCCATGAATGAACCAAAAACAAAACATATGGTATATAAATGTCACTGCTAGTGCAGTGCCAAGTATGTTGGCCACACAACCCAACAACTAATGAATTGTATCAAACAAAACATTCCTTCTACTGTCTGCAGAAGATAGTGTACTAACTGTATGCAATCAGCTCATTCTTGCAAAACACACATTATGGCTAATGTTAGATGCGGTTCTGCAGTTGTTGAAAACTACATTAAAAACCAATTTAATATTGTAAGTTTGCAATAGAGATTACATATTCTGATACACTGGGTCCTCAGGAAGCTGAAAAATATGTCCAAGCATTGTGCCTTTTCTGAATTTACCAACAGTATGAGGACTGTTCATTCCCTGATGCATTGTCCACAGCAATTCCTCAACTACAGTCTGCTTGCCAACCAACCAGCACCCTTTTACTCAGAGTAGTAGGGGCATGGGACGGCCTGCCTGCAACAGTAGTAGACTCACCAATGTTAAGGGCATTTAAATGGGCATTGGACATACACACGAATAATAATGGAACGGTGTAGATTAGATGGGCATCAGATTAATTTCACAGGTCTGCACAACATCAAGGGCCGAAGGGCTGGCACTGCACTGTAACATCCTATGTTCTATTCTCAAGCAGCATAAATTAATTGAAATTTGGCCCTCTTGCATCTGGTCTGATGAGCATAACATGCAAAGCTTCAACACACGTACCTATTTACAGAATCACTGCAGGCTCTAAAAGACATTAGTGTAGGGATACTGGCTATAATTTTCCAAAATTCCCTAGATTCTGAAATATTCAAAAAGTTAGTAAATGGTACATTATTAAATCAACAAAGGTGATATAGAAAATAAAAGCAGAAGTAAGCCATTTAGCCCTTGAGCCTACTGTACTATTCAATATGAACGTGGGTGATAATCCAACTCAGTATCATCTTCCTCCTTTCTTCCTATCCTTTTGATCTCTTTAGCACCAAGAATTATATCCAACACCTTCTTGAAAACATTCAATGTTCTGGCCTCAACCGCGTTCTGGGGCAGAGAATTCCACAGACGCACCACTCTCTGGCTGAAGATATTTCTCCTCATCCCAGTCCTAAATGGCCTACCCTGCATCCTGAGACTGTGACCCCTAGTGCTGGACTCCCTGGTCTGGTTCTGTCAGCATTTTAGAGATTTCTATGAACTCCAGTGAATATAGTCTAATCGATCCAGTTTCCCTTCACACATCAGTCCTGCCACCTCAGGAATAAATCTTGTAAATCTTCACTTAAAAAAGAAGAGAAAACAAGTCATTGGGAAACTACTAGTCTCAATTATTAAGGAAGTCTCAATAAAGTTTAGAACATCATATTATGATCAGCCAAAATCAGCATGCTTTTTTTAAGTGTTTTTGCAGGATCTAACAAATGAGGCAGAACAACCAAGGAAAACAATGTAGTATACTTGGATTTTGGAGGGATATGGGCCGGATGCTGGCAGTGAGACTAGATTGGGTTGGGATATCGGGTCGGCATGGACGGGTTAGACAAAAGGGTCTGTTTCCGTGCTGTACATTCCTATGACTCTAAAGTGCAAGCAAAAAAAATTAAAAGCTTAAAAAAGCAAGAGAGATAAGGACTCATGGAGTTGAGAGTAAATATATTATGATGGTTAGATTAGATTAGATTAGATTAGATTACTTACAGTGTGGAAACAGGCCCTTCGGCCCAACAAGTCCACACCGACCCGCCGTAGCGTAACCCACCCATACCCCTATATTTACCCCTTTACCTAACACTACGGGCAATTTAGCATGGCCAATTCACCTGACTTGCATGTCTTTGTAGTGTGGGAGGAAACCGGAGCACCCGGAGGAAACCCACGCAGACACGGGGAGAACGTGCAAACTCCACACAGTCAGTCGCCTGAGGCGGGAATTGAACCCAGGTCTCTGGCGCTGCGAGGCAGCAGTGCTAACCACTGTGCCACCGTGCCGTCCACGGTGACACAGTGGTTAGCACAGTGGTTAATTGACAGGAAGGAAAGAGAAGGCCTTCTCTGGAGGTGCTCAGCATCACAGATGCCAGTCATCAAATAACCTATTAATTTCATGTGATGTCAAGAAACAGCTGTGCTGAAAATACTGCAAAGGTTATGGAACCTGATAATATTCCAGCATTAATACTGAAGACTTGTGCTCCAGAATTAGCTGAGCACCTAACCAAGCTGTTCCAGTACAACTGTAACACTTGAGAATGTGTTTAGGGTATAAGCAGGCAGGGAAAGAGTTAAATTCTGACTTTTGTGAAACAAGAGATTTGGCTGAGCATGACTCAGATCATATAAGAACTTACAGTTAACAATGGGGTGCCGGAGTCAAGGGTAATGGATTAACAACGTTGAAAAGCATTCATTATGTACAGCAATTTAACAAGATGAGGTAGCATTCAGTATGTAATGTCAATTAACTAAAGTGAAAAGTATTCATTATATCAATCCAGTTAACAAGGTTAAGAACATGAATTGTGTAACAGCAGCTGGCTTAATATTTATTGTTGATACTGGCTGACTGTAACGGTCACCCAATTAATATGTATGTTGCCTTATCTGGATGCTCCTTTCTGTAAAATGACTATATATAGTTCATTGAGAAACTGCTCAAGCAGTTCAACTGCTCCCTGCGCACATGGGCAATCGTTCTCTCTTCCTCCAGGGCCTGAATAAAGATGAAAGAGGTAAAAACCATACTGTCTCTCTGAGCATTTTGCTTTCACTGAGTGGGGGAAACGGGACGACAATATTGGCGTAGTCAGCAGGATCCAAACGAATAGTCACGATCAGTTGCCACCCAGAACATCGGTGTCTCGAGGCAGACGGGCCCACAAGTGAGATCTTGATTGAGGTTCGGGTCCTCTGCGCAGTACTGGGTGAGTTGATTTGAGGTTCAAGTCCTCCGCACTGTGTTGAGCTTCAAGCTCTGTGTTTAATTGAGATCCAAGTTTTCTGTTTAACTGGGGATCGGGTTCTCTGCATTTAAGTGGGATTTGGGTTCTCTGCATTTAAGTGAGATTTGAGTTCTCTTATGTTTAAGTGGGGTTCAAGCCCCGTGAGGAGTAAAGTGAAAAAGGGGCTAAAGTCCCTTAGTAGTGAAATCGGAGGCTCTGCAAATCTTTGTTCTGGGGGAAGAGAGTGGCTTGTATTGTGGCTCCATGTGGTCTGCTGCGAGGGCTTTCTCTTTTTAGAAGTGTAATTTCAATGAGAGGATGCAAAAAAAAAACGAGAGAATGCTGAAATTAAGGTTGTACTAATATTTGGGTTGGAAAAGGAACTTTCCTTTTAAGTTTCAGTTAAACTTTCAGTTTAAATTGTGCCATGCTGAGAGTGTATGATGTTTAAAATTTTTGCTTTGTTAAAATACTGGTTCAGAAAATCCTTTTAAATAATTGTTTTGCCTTGTTTGAATCAGGATCTCAATTCAATGTGTTTTCTGCGCTATGTAATGGGGCAGATTTCGTTTTTACATTGAAATTGTACAACATTTTATTCTTTTTTAAAATTATCAAACTTGTAACCTTAAACCAAATTGATTGAGTGGCTTGAGTGCCTGATTTGTTTTAAATTCTACAATACCTGTGTAAAAAAAAAAGTTGGGTCAATGGTCATGCTGTAGCCAGATGAGAATATTGTATTAAAATATCTTTGCTGATGTTGTGTTTTTAATGCAGAGTGTTCACATTTTGAGTTTGATGTTTTTGTTAAGATTTTAGAGAATATTAGAACTTGAGGCTGAGCTGTTTAGATTCTGTTATTTATTGTTAACAGTGGCCCCCTTCATATTGCAAATTTATTAAGAATGTTGATCTCTACCAAAGTTGCCACTGTAATTCCGACTGGTTTATTTGAGAAGTTTCATTTGGAGAAAAATATTCAGCATTTGTTTCCCATGAATATTTGAGATTTAAATCTGAACTGAAAGTGCCTCTTCAATTGCTAAAGCACAGGAAACATTTTGTTTTCTTGCTGTTCTTCATTTTCTCCAAAAGGTTTCACATTAGCCAAGTATCAATTTGTCAAAAGAAGATAATTTTTGAATAACCTGAATGAGATACCTGAGGGTTTGATTTTAGGACCATTGATTGTTGTTTGTAATTGACTGAATTGTTGAGACAGTGCAATTTAGAAGTTTATGGATTGTATAAAACTTGATAATGTCATAAATAGTGAACAGAGTAACAGACTTCAAGAATTCAAAGAATGTTGAAATAGGCAGACACAATTTAGTGTAGTTAAAGGTGTGACTGTCTTTATACTGATAACCAGCTTGGCAAGGAAGGAATGAGAGGAAATGTAAAAATACTTTCAGCAGCTTACATCTTCTTGAGAGTTTGTCTATTCACAGGTAAAGCACGCCTTCAGACCACCGCCCACCCTTCCACATCCTGATCCAACGGATTCAATCAGCTCCCCAGTCATGAGCATGAAATGTCAAGAAATTAACAAGAGGTGGTCAGTACACTTTTTGTCAGTGGCCTTCCTACAGACATTAAACCACATGAGCTTTACCTTGTCTTTCGATCATTTAAGGGATATGAAGGTTCACTGATCAAGCTAACATCACAACAGTCAGTTGGCTTTGTTACATTTAACAGCAGAGTGGGAGCCGAAGCAGCAAAGAATGCTGCGTTCACCTAGCCTGCACACTCCGATGCACTGGTATCCTCTATCAGAATCATCCCTGCCGTTATGAGGAGTGATGCAAGAACAAACTGAATTTTGTTTGCAGGTTGGACTTTACTAAAAGAGATTTTGGAAAAGTGGCATGTTTCCACTCGACTTGCAGAGGATGGAGTGCGAACTTAACTGGTGATTTTTTTTTCCACATAGTAGGATTCTTCAAATTCTAATTACTGTAACGGATCATTAAGTTTTGTTGTTATAATCATTGTATGCTGTGTGTCATTAACTTGCTTAAACACTGGCTGTCAGAGTCTGATGAAAGCTGGTAGTGCCATCTTGGTGGTTATCATGAAAAGATAAAGGGAGGGAATGAGGATGTGTAGAGGGTATAAGCAGGCAGGGAAAGAGTTAAGTTCTGAGTTTTGTGAAATAAGAGGTTCAGCTGAGCATGACTGATCAGATAAGAAAGTACAGTTAACAATGGGGTGCTGGGGGCTAGGGTAATGGGTTAACAAGGTGGAAAAGTATTCATTATGTACAGCCATTTAACAAGATGAGGTAGCATTCGGTATAAAACGTCAGTTAACAAGTTGAAAAGTATTCATTATGTGAAGCCAGTTAACAAGGTTAAGAACATGCATTGTGTAACAGCAGATGGTTTAATATTTACTGTTGATGCTTGTTGATTGTAACAGTCACCCAATTAATATGTATATTGCCTGATCTGAATGGTCCTCCCTGTAAAATGAGTATATAGTTCATTGAGAAAGTACTCTTCCCGAGAAGATCATGAACTCCTGTCGCTGTGCACATGGGCGATCGTTGTCTCTCCATCTAGGGCCTGGAATAAAAATGGAGGTAAAACAACACTGTCTCGGAGTATTTTGCTTCAACTGAGGAGGGGAAGCAGCACGACATACTGTCATCTATACAGCATCATGAAAAATGCCCAGGTATGTCATATCCTCAAACAGTAGCCAAAACCAACCTAATTCTCGATCAACCTGGTTTATTCTCGATCATCAGTAAAGCGGCATAAGGAATCATCAAAAGTGCTATTAGCACTTGTTCAGCAATAACTAGCTCACTGGTGCTCAGTTTGGGTTCCACCAAGACCACCCAGCTCTGACTTTATTCCAGCCTTGGTCCAAACAGAAGACAAAAATGCAGAACTCCAGTGGTGAGGCAAGAGCAACTGCCCTTGACAATAAAATAGTATTTATCTGGCTATGAAATTAAAGAGCCCTAGCAAAACTGAATTCAAAGGGATCAGGAAGAAAATTCTCCCCTGGTAGGACTCAGACCTAACATAGAAGAAGACGGATGTGATTGTTGGAAGTCAATCATCTCATTCCCAGACATGATTACACGATCTCTTCAGGTTAGTATTCTGGACCCAACCATCTTTACATGTTTCAGTGACTTTTGCTCCATTATAAGATTATGTGTGGGGATATTTGCTGTCAGTTGTACAATGTTCAGCAGCATTTGCAACTCCTCAGATAATGAAGGAGGCTGTATCCATATCCAGTAAGGCACGGACCATCACCAGCCTTGGGCCAAGTGGCACATAACATGCAGACTAGGCAATAATCATCTCCAACAAGGAAAAAAAAATCTAACCACCTTTGACATTCAACAGCTTTACCATTGCTGAACCTCTTGCTGTTAACATCCTGGGTATTATCACTGATCAGCTGTCTAAGTACTGTGTCTACAAGAGCAGATCAGAGGCTAAAAAGTCTGTGGTGACCAATTCACCTCCCGACTCTTCAGAACTTGTGCACCAACTACGATGCACACGTCAGGAGTGTGATGGAATAGTCTCCACTTGCTTAGTGCTCCATCCACCACCTTAAACATTCACTTTGTCCACCAATGACATACAGTGGCAGCTGTGTGCATCATTGACAATGGCAGCAATTCACTATGCCTTCACTAACAGGGCTTTCCATCAACTAGGGGGAGAACAAGGACATCAAATGCATGCTAGTGCCACCGCCTGCAAGACATTCAACATACTGACTTTGAACTATAATCTGGGCCAAAATCCTGGAACACCCTTCCGAATAGCATTATAGGTGCAAGGAGGAGCGGGCTTAACAGGCCATACGGTCTACTCATGGTCTTATCTCATTGTGTAATCCTGATTTACCAAGGATTTACAAACTGTCAAGCAACTCTACCATGTGAGGGGAATTAAGGGAGGACTCCCAACAAAGTCTGGTTAACCGAAAAACTGATGACTCAGCAAACTAGACAAATCTGAAAAACTAATTCCACACTGTAAGTAATCTAATCTAAAAGAAGTCTAATTTTTTTTTTAAAATCATACTCAGTATGTGGGTATGCTGGTAAAACCAAATGAACTGCCCATCCTCCAGTTGTCCCTTGAAAAAGCAAACATGAGCTGCTTCCTTGAACCGTTTTGATGTAGTGGTGTAGAAAATCCCACAGACCTTTTGATGGGTAGCATAATAATTGTGTTCCTGTAATAGTAATAGAGACCTAGACACTTTTGATGAAATCACTCATTAACCATCTAAATTTCAGGGAGTGCGACTTCTGGTTTGTTGAATCCCTGTTTGTAATTTAACTTAATAAGCTCATGTATCATTCTGATAAATCTGTGCTGCACACTTTAATCTTCCTAAAGTGTGGTCTCAGCATGACTTTGTGTCAATGCAATGTGGCTTCCATCTCCTCATATTCTAGTCCTCAAGCTCTAAAGGTCAACTTTCCTTTAGTCTTTTTGATTATTTTCTATAGGTAATGATATTTTAGTGATTTGCCTACCTGTCATCAGCAAACTTGGACATGTAGCATTTTATCCCATCATCTGTAAGGTTAATAAATAGTGAACAGCTGAAGCCCGAACATAGATCCTTGTAGGAGACAACTGATTACATCTTGCTAACTGAAGTACCTACTTATTACCCCAATTCTATAACTCAGTCTATTTCCGATCCAGATCAACATTTTCCTTTCAATTTTGAGAGTTTCAGCTTTAGTTAACAGTCTCTTACGAGGGAATTTATCAAATGCCTTTGGAACACTATTTAAATAATATTCACAGACATCAACCTGTTCATTATTTTAGTGACAACCTCAAAACGGTCAGTCAGGTTCATCAATCATGACCTACCATTTAAAAATCTATACTTACTTTCTCAGATGCTATAAATGCAATTTTTTAAAAAAATCATTGTTCCACCTACAAATAGTGCATTAATCTTTAATATTTTTTGAGATGCACGAAAGAAATGGTAAATATTTTCACCCATTCTTTCAGAATGCATGCACTCAAAATATTTTATTTCCAAATATTACATGATAAAATATCATTACTGACATACATAGTTAGAACTCCAAGTGCTCCCTCATTCCCTAAACATGGCACAAACAGCTAGGATAACTGGATAAAACCTTCTTCATTATTACCATAGAATCAGAAGTTGCAGACTAGAAGAAAAAACTATTAAGAGGTTTATAGAGACCAAGTGAATTCTGTGACTGCTGTAAATATATCTGCAAGAAAACAAGAAAAATACTACAAATGCCTGGGCTCAAAGGGTGGAATCATCCTACAGTTCAGATTTTCTTTCATCATTACCACAGTATTATTTTCTCATCTTATCATTCCTCCTAAACTTCAAAACGTAAAGCAACTTGCTCTTTGCAACTCTTTAATCCTCATGTTTAAAAAAATGAACTCTTCAGTTCCTCCAGAACCAACCTTCTTTCTAGCCTTTCTTTTGTTTTAAAATTAGTAGATTAATTTGTTGATTATTTTCCAACTGTGATAATATTTGGCCAGATTTTTATTTGGAAATTCCAAAAATCAGTTGACACAAAACACTTTGAACTTTTATCTCACAAATTACGAATTTGTCTGTCACTAGTATCCTCTAGTGGTAGCAAGATGTACCGCAAGGACTGTTTACAGCTTGAAAGCATTGCCTGAAGTATGGCAAAAGCATATTCAATTGAGGCATTCAAGAGGGCATTACTTTTATTTAATGAGTGATCTAATGTGCAGGAATACAGAAGAAGGGAAGGAGTTTCGCACAAGGTCAAAACGGTAGGGAACCTAATATAGACATGACCACCAAATGGCCTCCTTTTGCACCTCATTCATATTATGATTTTAAATTTATGAATCCAAATCACATACAATGAACAAATATAAAGAAACCTTCACCATTCTGGATGCAGGTTTACTCGCTGAGCTGGAAGGTTCGTTTTCAGATGTTTCATCACCATACTAGGTAACATCATCAGTGAGCCTCCAGATAAAGCATTGGTAGTATGTCCCGCTTTCTATTTGTGTGTTTATGTTTCCTTGGTGATGTTATTTCCTGTGGTGATGCCATTTCCTGTTCTTTTTCTCAGGGGGTGCTAAATGGGATCCAAATCAATGTGTTTGTCGATAGAGTTCTGGTTGGAATGCCATGCTTCCAGAAATTCTTGTGCGTGTCTGTTCGGCTTGTCCTAGGATGGATGTGTTGTCCCAGTCGAAGTGATGTCCTTCCTCATCTGTATGTAAGGATACTAGTGAGTGGGTCAAGTCTTTTTGTGGCTAGTTGATGTTCATGTATCCTGGTGGCTAGTTTTCTGCCTATTTGTCCAATGTAGTGTTTGTTACAATTCTTGCAAGATATTTTGTAAATTACAATAGTTTTGTCTGTTGTCTGTATAGGGTCTTTCAAGTTCATTAGCTGCTTTTTTAGTGTGCTTGTGGGTTTGTGATCTACCATGATGCCAAGGGGTCTGAGTAGTCTGGCAGTCATTTCTGAGATATCTTTGATGTAGGAGAGTGTGGCTAGGATTTCTGGACGTGTTTGTTCTGCTTGTTAGGGTTTGTTGCTGAGAAATCGGCGGACTGTGTTCATTGAGTGCCCGTTATTTTTGAATACACTGTATAGGTGATTTTTCTCTGCTCTTCATAGTCCCTCTGTGCTGCAGTGTGGGGTGGCTCATTGAAATAATGTTCTGATGCAGCTTCTGTGTGGATGTTGGGATGATTGCTTCTGTAGTTCAGTATTTGGTCCATATACGTTGTTTTCCTGCAGACACTGGTTTGAAGTTCCCCATTGGCTGTTCGCTTTACTGTGACATCTAGGAATGGCAGTTTGTTGTTGATTTTCTCCTCTTTAGTGAATTTTATGCCAGTAAGGGTAGTATTGACTGTCTTGAAGATTTCCTCGAATTTGTTTCTTTTAGTGATGACAAAGGTGTCATCCACGTAACAGACCCAACGTCTGGGTTGGATGGTTGGCAGAGCCGTTTATTCGAGTCTCTGCGTTACTGCCTCTGCTCAGAACCCTGATAATGGAGATCCCATAGGTGTACTGCTGGTTTGTCTGTCGGTAAGGCATAGGGGTCCAGTTGCTTGACGATATTGTCCTTGCTGAAGTTAAACATGGTTAGACCATGAGCTGAGCTGCTCTTTGAAATTCGTTATCAGAATGTAGTGTTGTTTAACTATGTTATAACTATCTTATTCCTAATTTCTTTTTTTAAGACACCAAGTAATGGTATTACTTTTCCTTTTATTCATCTTTCGTTTCGAAGATTTGTACCTAGGTACTTGTATCTAAGATAGTGCCATTAAAAGGTAGCCATTTTAAAAGCTTTTCATTGTACTCCTGTACTGGACTACACGTGACAATAAAGGATATTCTACTCTATATCTTCTGTATCCTCAAATTAAAATGTGGTCTATTAGCACATCTTTGTTTTAGCATTAGGAATACAGAGGAATCTGGATTGTCCAAATGAGATGGGCAGGCAGTATTTCATTCGGATAATTGTTTATTTGGATAACTGATTCAATGTCTCTCCTTTGGGACTCTGAAGTTTCCTTTTTCCTCGGTCTGCTTGCCTTGCTCCCCCTCTCTTTTTCAGGGTTTGTTTCTGAGCATGCACACATGCATCACTTTTTGACAAGTTCCACCTTTGTCCTGGACAGAACAATGTTGGAGAGATTACCTGGGGAAGGGTACACCCCTGGGTAAAAACAATGACTGCAGATGCTGGAAACCAGATTCTGGATTAGTGGTGCTGGAAAAGCACAGCAGTTCAGGCAGCATCTGAGGAGCAGGAAAATTGACAAAAACCCTTCATCAGGAATACATACAGAGTGCCTGAAGGATGGAGGGATAAATGAGAGAAGGGTGGGGGTGGGGAGAAAGTAGCATAGAGGACAATAGGGGAGTGGAGGTGGGGATAAAGGTGAGAGGTCAGGGGGGAAGGTGGGGGAAGGTAACAAAGATTACAATGGGAGGATGGAAGTGGGATGAAGGTGATAGGTCAAGGAGGAGGGTGAGTGGATAGGTGGAAAATAAGATAGGCAGGTAGGATAAGTCTTGGGGACAGTGCTGAGCTGGAAGTTTGGAACTGGGGTGAGATGGGGGAAGGGGAAAATGAGGAAACTGTTGAAGTCCACATTGATGCCCTGGGGTTGAAGTGTTCCGAGGCAGAAGATGAGGCGTTCTTCCTTCAGGCATCGGGTGATGAGGGAGCGGCGGTGAAGGAAGCCCAGGACATCCATGTCCTCGGCAGAGTGGGAGGGGGGAGTCAGAGCTGGTCCAGGTAAATTTACAGTCAGGGCGGAATATGTTGGTGAAGTTGATGAATTGCTCAACCTCCTCGCGGGAGCACGAGGTGGCACCAATGCAGT
>NC_057739.1:44344373-44354170 GCF_004010195.1 Chiloscyllium plagiosum
GAGAGAGAGAGAGAGAGAGAGCGCGAGAGAGAGAGAGCGAGAGAGAGAGTGCGAGAGAGAGAGTGCGAGAGAGAGAGTGCGAGAGAGAGAGTGCGAGCACGAGCGAGAGAGAGAGAGAGCGAGAGCGCGAGCGAGAGCAAGAGCGATAGATAGATAGAGAAACGACAGCCAGTCATTTGGAGACAATGCCTGGGCTCCCATCGATGTACAGGACTGTCCTCGGCAGCATTTCAGTAAGCCAAATTCACTTTTATTCATTGTAAACAAAAGAGGCGATCAGTGTTGGAAACACCTCTTTGATGTACAGTAATGGTTTTATTGGGACCTTGAGAACCTCTTCAGATAATCCGAAATTCGGATAATTGAGGTTCCTCTGTATAAACAAATTGTGCTACCTCCACTTTCTGGAGGTACTTATGCCAAGGATAGCATTGTAACTCAGCATGCTTGACTGTTCTTATAAATCAATTTTATACATTGCTTCCTAATCCCATCACTCTGCACCTTGTTCCCTTCCTCCTTTGTGCGAATGAAAAAGGGGTGGAGAACGGAGAGTGTGAAAGACAGTTAGAAGGGGGAAGTGGCCAGCAGCCTCTTTAAATTGTCATGGAACAAAAATTAAACAGCCATGCACTCCAGAGGAAAAAAAAACTGCAAAAAGATGGATATGCTTTGAAACAGGACTCAAATTGGATGGTCAAACAGGGCTGAGTTAGCACGGCTTCATTAATGGGAGGTCATGCTTGATAAATCTGTTAGAATTCTTTGAGGAGGTAATGAATAAGTTAGACATAGGAGAACTAGTGAACATGAATTATTAGGATGCCCAGTAAGCCTTTGACAAGATGCCCCAAAGGAGGCTATTAAATAAGAATGCATGGTAGTAGGGGCAAGGTACTGGCATGGATTGAGAAATGGTTGACTGGAAGAAAGCAGGGACTGGGAAACACAGCTTTTTCAAGATGCCGTCAGGGACCAGTGAAGTGTTACAGCAGTCTCATTGTTGGGATCACAATGCCATCAATTCCTTTATTCAAGTCATTAACGTGAAATTCACATTTCACATAAATGACTTGAATAAAGGAATTGATGGCATTCTTACTAAGTTTGCACATCACACAAAGGCAAGTGGAGAAAAAAGTAGAGATGAGGAAGTGGGGAGGCTGCAGAAGGACTTTGACAGGCTAGGAAAGTGGGCAAAGAAGTGGCAGATGGATTGAATGTGGGGCAAGTGTGAGGTTGTGCACTTTGGTAGGAAGAATTGGGGTGTAGACCATTTTCTAAATGTTCTGAAACGTTTTGGAAATCTGAAGCACAAAGGAACTTAGGAGTCCTAGTTCAGGATATTCTTAAGATTAATATGCAGGTTCAGTTGGCAGTTAGAAAGGCAAATTAGCACTAATTTGGAGAGGACTTAAACACAAAAGCAGGGGTATATTGCTGAGGCTGTACAATGCTCTGGACAGAGCACATTTGGAATATTGAGAGTGGGTTTGGGCCCTGTATCTAAGGAAGGATGGCTGGTCTTAGAGGGGATCCAGAGGAGGTTCACAAGATTGATTCCAGGGATGAAAGACTTGTCATATGAGAAGCATTTGAGGACTCTGGTCTATACTCAACGGAGTTTAGAAGGATGAGGTGAGATCTGACTAAAACTTACAAAACCCTGAAAGGCCTGGATAATGCGGATATGGAGACGTTTCCACTAGTAGAAGTGGGACCAGAGGGCACATCCTCAGGGTGAAGGGATGACCTTTTAGAAATGTGTTATGGACCAGACCAAATTCCCTTCAGGTATATCAAGAAGCTAGCCTAGTCCTAACTTTTTCTTATTTAAAGGCAAATTTTCAGTGGCCTGTTCCTGATGCAATTTGATTGGTTACAGTATTCAGCTTTAAGCAAAGCACACTTTATTCTTACCCTATATTTCAAATACAAACAAAAGAAATATATAAAACTGCAACTCTATTGGAAAACTTAACAGAATAATAGAGTATTTAACAACTAAAAGGCAACTGTTTCAATATAGTAACAGGCCATAAACACATCCTTGGCAAAGGGAAATTCAATAAAATAGATTGTCTTACATGCAATTCTATAAAAGAACTCTAGCTTTTAGCTATAACACAGACAGGAATAATAGCTTCAAGACCCCAGCAATTGCTGAAAGCTAACACTGGTTCTGTGGGAGCCTAACCCCATCCATTCATGCTGCTTCTATTGTTTCAACATTTTTTTTAAAAACCCCAAGGCCTCACATGCTGTTTATTTTATTGGCTTGGAGCAGATTGCTCGGCACCTCTGTCTCAACTTCTCTTCATTGAGAAAAAGGACAAAATACACCTCTTCAAGCCATATTATTGTCACAACTGAGATGAGGAGGAACTTCGTTAGCCAGGTGGCGGTGAATCTGTAGAACCCATTGCCACAGAAGGCTTTGGAGGCCAAGTCATTGAGTGTGTTTAAGTCAAAAATAGGTAGGTTCCTGATTAATAAGGGGATCAAAGGTTACGGGGAAAAGGCAGGAGAATGGGGTTGAGAAACATATTAGCCATGATGATTTGGTGGAGCAGACTCAATGGGCCGAATGCCTAATTATTTGAGCTTTGGCACATGTCACACACCACTGCAACACAACACAGAAATTTTACTGATCAATTCTAATACAGGAGAATAAAAGTCCATTTAAATAAATGTTCCCTCAACATTAACACTGCTATACAAACACAGACACAGTCATTACTGCACTTTGCTGAATCATTTAGTGCTGGCAACATATGCTGTCTATTGTCCTGTACCTCTCCTGTCTTTTAGATAAAACGTTGAACTAAGACACCACTTGCTTGCAGATGAAGATTCAGGGGAATTCTCCCCAGTTTCCTGGCCAATATATATTCTTCAATCAACATTACCAAAATGGATTAACAGGCCAGTACATCACTGCTGTGTGTGGGGGCTTACAGCAAGAAGATTAGCTGCTGCAATTATTATGTTATAAAAATGATTAAAAGTACTTCATCGGTTGTGAACAACTTTGGGTGATCATGAGGTTGTGAAATGCACTGTAAATGTAAGTCTGATTTTCATCCACTGCCTATAGAGGTTTACAAAATTATGAGGGGCATGGATAGGAGAAATAGACAATGTTTTTTCCCTGGGGTCGGGGAGTCCAGAACGAGAGGGCATAGGTTTAGGGTGAGAGGGGAAAAATATAAAAGAGACTTAAGGGGCAACTTTTTCACACAGAGGGTGGTACGTGTATGAAATGAGCTGCCAGAGGATGTGGTGGAGGCTGGTACAATTACAACATTTAAGAGGCATTTGGATGGGTATATGAATAGGAAGGGTTTGGAGGGATATGGGCCGGGTGCTGGCAGGTGGGACTAGAATGGGTTGGGATATCTGGTCGGTATGGACGGGTTGGACCGAAGGGTCTGTTTTCGTGCTGTTTCCGTGCTATGACTCTATGACTCAGGACACCCAAGATTAGAAAAGAGCTCAATGACTTCAGTGGTCCAACTCATTTTTCCATTGCCCTACAGTGTGATGAGCAGATACAGGTTTTAAAATCAGAGCCTGAAATCATACCAGCAATCAAACAAGGTTCTACTGGATGGAATGCCAAGCACATGACGGCACTAGAAACATCAATCACTGTATTTGGTCGCCCTGGGTTCAACCCTCTCCGATCTAGATTCCAGGAACACACATAGGATTTCTCTGTGCTCCAATCACCATCCTCCAACCTGAAATCAATGTGAGAGGAATAATTACTAATCATCGTGGATGCACTCATACAAACTTTCATATTGAAAAGCAGAGCATAAAGCTGTTAGCAGTCAAACACTATTCAGAATAATTTATGGGAGTATTTAATGGCAAAAGGGGACTCTGAGAAAGACTGATTTAAATAAAAATGATCAATTAAATTGTAGATAATGGTATCTAAAAGGAGATTTCTTTTGTAGATTTATTAACATTCACTGTCACCTCATGTTACTCTGCTTCATGCTAATAGTCCATTTATCAAAGGCTATCTGGAAGCATGCACTTGTAGAGGATGTTTTTAACATTACAGAATTTTTCAACTATAACATTGTGAATAGAATTCAGCCACTAATGATGACTAGAGCTATTCATGGTTTCATGTGCACAACACTTTCTTTGATTACTTTTTAAAGCTAAGACAATATTTTTAAAAAACCAATTAAAATACATAAAAAGCACCTTACCCTCTTAAGCAATTTTAATCCCCTGTAATTTTGCAACTAGCACTCAACCGTAAAGAAACATTTTTATACATTTTCAGAATTCCAAAAGTGCTTTACTGTCAACAAATTACTCTTGAAGTGTAACCACTACTGTAATAGAAACAAAGGGATCAGCCAATTTGCACACAGCAACAAAATAAATGATAAATAAAATAAATAAACTTTTGATGTTTTTGGTTGAAGCATACGCATCAACCAGGGCACCCAGAATACTCCAATCCTCCTCCCCAAAGATCGCAACAGAATATTTGACACCAAACTGAACAGAAGACAGTTTAATGTTTCTTCTAAGAAATAGCTTTGCTGACAGTGCTACTTTCTCTTAGGTCTGCACTTAAGTGTAATCACAGATTCAATGTTGATCAATAAGAACTGATCAGATCATACAGTGAGAAAGCAGTGTGTACTGTGGTTCTGTCCTCAACGACACTCACTAACAAGCAGCGAATCCAAGATAACAGTTGTTCCAAGTAAGATGGAAGGAGTGCACCGCTCTTCTTTAGTCTCACTATACCAACATTGACAACACAAATTCATTATTTCACTCCGTTCCTGATATGACAAGTCATGTATTTTTTTCTATATTAGACTTAGAATAAAAAGATCCATCCACCAGGCTTTTTTAATAAAGACAAAATTATTTTTGATTACAAAACAAAAAAATTACTCCACAAAAATCCACATTTTTGGCCATTAATGAATAATTCTTGAAGGAAACAAAGGGGTGAAGTGTATAATATTCAGTTGGCTGTTAATTCGGCACACAATGATAGGTCACTAGACAAGGCAATTATCGCTGGGGTCTTGACAGATATAGCTTGCTCAAGAGAAGTTATCAAGAAGAGTTCCAGTCGGTCTTCAAGTGGAAATTCAGGCTCCACAATGGAGTCACAGTGGGGTACTTCAAAAACAGATTCGCTAAGCTGAGCAGCCTATACCTCAGCAGGCTTCCTCTAACTGAGAGCCTCTAACAAGCTCCAACTGACCGCAAAAAGCTATTCAAACAACACAGCAATGATGACTAGCAAACATGTCCAACAATTAGCTGAGACCATGCAGCTTCCAAGAAATGCCTTGTTTAAGAGAAGTTCCATGATGTTATTTCATTGGTCTCTCTTTAAAAAGAAAAATCGAGATATCTGAACAGAACAATCCATGAAAACTCTCATCTTTGCAAACTATTAAGCAAATCTGAAGCTTTCATAATATTTTATACAGCAAGGAACAAACTGAGCCAGCAAAAGAATCATCCTGATATACAACTTCAAGAGTACTCCAATATCAATCCCTCAATCAAAATCATCATCAATAAAACTGGACTTTCATCTTATGATTATTTGTAGATAAAAATTGGTTGCTGTGTTTCCTAACAAAAATGTAACTACATTTCGAAAGAAATTTGCGAGAATCATAGAATTTTACAGTACCGGAGGAGGCCTTTGGACCATGTCTGTACCGGCTCAAACAAAATGTTCATTGAACAGGATGTTCAAAACAGAATGAAAAGGACAAAATAAAGGTACAGAAGAAGTAAACTTTCCTTTCACCAATGAAAATATACAAAACTGGATCTATTATGTTTTAGGTTATAGCACAATAAATAACCTGAAAATTCTACAAATTAATTGTTAAAGTTTAAACTTAACTAATGCACCTATTATGATGACATGGTTTTACCACAATACCATGCAAACATCTCCTATTGGTCAGGAAATGACTCAAACAGTGAACATTGCTTTGAAAATCTATATTATGTGAAATATTTCATTTGTCATAAATTGCTTTGGGATTTGCTGAGATTATGAAAGGCTCTACATAAATAAAAGCCTTTCCTAATGATTAAAACTTTACTTAAAATCCAAAAAGACCTTCAACTAGGTTGTCGATAGCTGTAGAGACATTTACAACAATACATTTCAGGTAATATAAATCTCAGATAAAAGTCAAATTTTGTAAATAATCTTCAATAAATATCATGATTGTGACAAATTAAAAGGGGTCAATAATGCTGTGAAGATGGAGAGGCCCTGGCAGTGAACTGCAGTATATCCATATCTTACTAAAACTATAAAACACCTACCTCATTTAAATAACTTTCCAGTATCCTAAACACTTAGTGAACACAGAGATCATATTATTTCAAACCCAAGAGGTTACATCCTTCAAAGGGGAACAGGGTCTGAACTTAGAAGAGATAGTGGCATGGTATAGAAACAGAACACTACTGTGCCAAGTTGCTACTTGGAAGTTCCAAGAGGAGGAGTAATACAGAAAAGGGCGAATCTATTTTGTTTGTAAAAAAAGGATTCCTGCTACAAAGTATCAAAGGATATGATGCTCTTTACACTAAAAAAAAATTCAATACCAGATAGGCGAATTGAGGCAAAAACTCAATCGATTATCTAAGAAACAAATAGATGATGCGAGTGTAGCCTTCCCCATTCAGTAATTCTCTCCTGTGATAATCTCACATTGCCATGTACAAACAATAGACAATAGACAATAGGTGCAGGAGTAGGCCATTCAGCCCTTCGAGCCTGCACTGCCATTCAATATAATCATGGCTGATCATTCCTAATCAGTATCCTGTTCCTGCCTTATCCCCATAACCCTTGATTCCAATATCTTTGGGAGCTCTATCCAACTCTTTCTTAAATGAATCCAGAGACTGGGCCTCCACTGCCCTCTGGGGCAGAGCATTCCACACAGCCACCACTCTCTGGGTGAAGAAGTTTCTCCTCATCTCTGTCCTAAATGGTCTACCCCGTATTTTTAAGCTATGTCCTCTGGTTCGGCACTCACCCATCAGCGGAAACATGTTTCCTGCTGCCAGAGTGTCCAATCCTTTCATAATCTTATACGTCTCAATCAGATCCCCTCTCAGTCTTCTAAACTCAAGGGTATACAAGCCCAGTCGCTTCAGTATAAGGTAATCCCGCCATTCCAGGAAATGACATCGTGAACCTATGCTGCACTCCCTCAATAGCCAGAATGTCTTTCCTCAAATTTGGAGACCAGAACTGCACACAGTACTCCACGTGTGGTCTCACCAGGGCCCTGTACAGCTGCAGAAGGACCTCTTTGCTTCTATACTCAATCCCTCTTGTTATGAAGGCCAGCATGCTATTAGCCTTCTACACTACCTGCTGTACCTGCATGCTTACCTTCATTGACTACAAAGATCCCTTTGTACTGCCCCTTTACCTAAATTGATTCCACTTAGGTGGTAATCTGCCTTCCTGTTCTTGCCACCAAAGTGGACAACCATACATTTATCCACATTAAACTGCATCTGCCATGCATCTGACCACTCACCTAACCTGCCCAGGTTACCCTGTAATCTCCTGACATCCTCCTCACATTTCACCCTGCCACCCAGCTGATGAAATTTGCGAATGTTATTGCTAATACCATCTTGTATATCCTGAAGATAGATTGTAAAAAGCTGCGGTCCCAGTACTGATCCGTGCGGTACCCCACTGGTCAGTGCCCGGCATTCCGAAATGGAGGGGGGGAGGAGTGTGGAAGGATGAGAGAATGCAGGCTGCAGCCCTATGAAGCAGGGGGAGGGCTTGCAGTTGGCCTGTGTGGGGATGTGGGAGACTACAGGAGCCTGGTGGGCAAGGGCTGGCCTGAAAGGCAGCTGGAGGGACGGAGGGAGGGAAGCACGCACGGAGGAGGAAGAGCAAAGAGAAAAGAGAAAAAAAAGCCAAAGGGGATAAAGAGAAAGAGCAACAAAGAAAATGTGGCTGGCCAGCACGCCTTGAAGTAGGGAGAAAAGGCAGGGGCCAGCGCCTACGGCCATACTAGTCTGAAAACGCCCGATCTCGGAAGCTAAGCAGACTCAGGCCTGGTTAGTACTTGGATGGGAGACCGCCTGGGAATACCAGGTGCAGTAGGCTTTTTTGTGTCTTCCCCAGTGAACACAAATCTGAAGTACCCATTTAATTCCTCTGCCATTTCTTTGTTCCCCGTAATATATTCCTCTGTGGGCGGCACGGTGGCGCAGTGGTTAGCACTGCTGCCTCACAGCGCCAGAGACCCGGGTTCAATTCCCGCCTCAGGCGACTGACTGTGTGGAGTTTGCGCGTACTCCCCGTGTCTGCGTGGGTTTCCTCCGGGTGCTCCGGTTTCCTCCCACAGTCCAAAGATGTGCAGGTCAGGTGAATTGACCATACTAAATTGCCTGTAGTGTTAGGTAAGGGGTATATGTAAATGTAGGGGTAGGGGTATGGGTGGGTTGCGCTTCGGCGGGTCGGTGTGGACTTGTTGGGCCGAAGGGCCTGTTTCTACACTGTAATGTAATCTAATCTAAACTAATCTAATTTCTGTCTTCAAGGGCCCAATTTTAGTCCTAACCATTTTTTTGCCTTGCACATACCTAAAAAAGCTTTTACTATCCTCCTTTATATTATTGGCCAATTTACCTTCGTACCTCATTTTTCCTCTGCGTATTTCCTTCTTAGTAATCCTCTGTTGCTCTTTAAAAGCTTCCCCAGTCCTCAGTTTTCCCACTTATCTTTGCTATGTTATACTTTCTCTCTTTTAACTTTATATGTTTCTTAACTTCCCTCGTCAGCCACGGCTGCCATGCCTCCTCCTGGGATCTTTCTTCCTTTTAGGAATGAACTGATCCTGCAACTTCTGCATTATACACAGAAATATCCGCCATTGTTCCTCCACGGTCATCCCAGCTAAGGTATTGCACCATTGAACTTTGGCCAGCTCCTCTCTCATAGCTCCATAGTTCCCTTTATTCAACAGAAGTAGTGTCACTTCCGACTGTATCCTCTCCCTCTCAAATTGCAGATTAAAGCTTAATGTAT
This sequence comes from Chiloscyllium plagiosum, assembly GCF_004010195.1. Classification (NCBI taxonomy): domain Eukaryota; kingdom Metazoa; phylum Chordata; class Chondrichthyes; order Orectolobiformes; family Hemiscylliidae; genus Chiloscyllium; species Chiloscyllium plagiosum. Next base: position 44,353,471 of record NC_057739.1, read on the forward strand.
TATGGTCACTACTTCCCAATGGCTCCTTCACTTCGAGGTCTCTGACCAATTCTGGTTCGTTACACAATACCAGATCCAGAATTGCCTTCTCCCTGGTCAGCTCCAGCACCAGCTGCTCTAAGAATCCATCTCTGAGGCACTCCACAAAGTCTCTTTCTTGAGGTCCAATACCATCCTGAATCTCCCAGTCTACCTGCATGTTAAAATCCCCCATAACAACTGTAGTAACATCTTTACGACAGGCCAATTTCAGCTCCTGATTCAACTTACATCCGACATCCAAACTACTGTTTGGGGGCCTGTAGATGACTCCCAAGAAGGGTCTTTTTACCCTTAGTATTTCAAAGCTCTATCCACACTGACTCTACATCCCCTGACTCTAGCTCCCCCGCGCAAGGGACTGAATATCATCCCTTACCAACAAGGCCACCCCACCACCTCTGCCCGTCAGTCTGTCCTTACGATAACACGTGTATCCTTGAATATTCATTTTCCGGGCCCTGTCCACTTGAAGCCACGTCTCAGTTATCCCCACAATATCGTATCTGCCAATTTCCAAAAGAGCCTCAAGCTCATCCATCTTATGTCTAATGCTTCGTGCATTCATGTATAGTATTTTTAATTTGTTACTGCTCTCACCCTTCCCAACAACCCTTATTTCACTCAACCTTACAGCATGATCCCTTTCTGAGTTTTCTGC
>NC_057739.1:44357485-44395655 GCF_004010195.1 Chiloscyllium plagiosum
GGGGGGGGGGGGGGGGTTAGGCCGGGAGAGGGGGACGGAGATTGGCGTGGGGGCAGGGTTGGGCGTGGTGACGGAGATCGGCGAAGGGGCGGGGTTAGACGTGGTGACGGATATCGGTGTAGGGGCGGGGTTAGGCATACTGTCGGAGATCGGCGAAGGGGCAGGGTTAGGCATGGTGACGGAGATCGTCGCGGGGGCGTTGTGGTCGTGTAGGTTAGTAACGTCACTGGGGGCGGAAGTGGCTGCGACGACCACAGAGACAGAGTTATTCCCCATAGCCGCGGAGGTCGCGAATCTGTCGGTAATTGTCTTCATGGCGATCATGGAGGCGGTTGTCTGAGCGGTGATCGCGGAGGCTGCGAGGTCGGTGGGGGCAGAAGTGACGTCATCGTCCGCGGCGGCGGCTATTGTCGCGGGTGCTGTAGCGGGCGCGTGTGTAATGGCGCCAGACTGATTTCGGAGGCCGATGGAAGATTCTGGAACAGTTGAGGAATCCGGAGTGTGGGGGTAAGTACATGAAAGTTTTTGGTACTTACTGTCTTTAATTTACAATATGGCTAGGAAGAACTGTTTGTTTAGTGTATGGATACTTCTGTGGATGAAGAACAGTAGAGGTCCTTTGCAGGTCTGAGAGAGTGTTGTCCTGAGCTGGGGTCGGGCTAATTGCAGGGAATGTAGGTAGCGGCGCATGGCTGCAAACGTGGAGCGGAGGATCCAGAGGGAGGTCTGTTGCTGGAGGCTTCGGATTTGTTGTAGGTACTGGTTGTCCTGGTTGGGTCCAAATTTTGTTGGTCGGAACGTAGTCCGGAGTCCGTGCGGGATCAGATATCTGGTCAGTGCCAATAAGTTGGACCGAAGAGACTGTTTCTATGCTATACATCCCTATGACTCTATGACCTGAAGCTAGTCTCATTATTCAATTAAGTATGATGGGCAGGTGCTCAAAACTGTAGGGCCAATAGAAGGAAGGAAGTTGCTTTCTGAAATGGGCAAAGTTGAAGGGCCTTCTCTCCAAGTTTTTAAACTTTAAAATAAAGAGTGCCATTAGCAGTTAGGCAAATGAGAGGAAATGCCACCACAGGACAGTCTGCAGCCACAGCAAAAGTCATAGGGTAGATAGGGAGAAACTTTTCCTTTAGTAGAGGGGTCAATAACCAAAAGATACAGTTTTAAAGTTAGAAGCAGGAGATTTAGAAGGAATTTGAAACATTTTCTCACTCCACCAAGAGGGCGGTGGGTTTCTGAAACTCACTGCCTAAAAGTGGTAGACAAGCAGGAGGCTGGAAGAACGCAGCAAACCAGGCAGCATCAGGAAGTGGAGAAGTCAACATTTCAGGTGTAAGGTCAAAGAGTACAGAAAAATATAGATAGACTGGAGAATTGGGCGGAGAAGTGGCAGATGGAGTTCAATCCAGCCATTATGAGGTGATGCATTTTGAGAAGTTTAATTCTACAGTGAATTACACAGTAAATCGAAGAGCCTTGGCAAAAGTTGATGTGCAGAGAGATCTGGGAGTTCAGGTCCATTGAATCCTGAAGGTTGCTGCACAGGTGGATAGAGTGGTCAAGGAGGCATATGATATGCTTGCCGTCATCAGACAGGGTATTGAGTATAAGAGCTGGCACGTCATGTTAAGATTATACACAACATTGGTTCGGTGGCATTTAGAATACTGTGTACAGTTCTGGTCGCCACATTACCAAAAGGATGTAGATGCTTTGGAGAGGGTGCAGAGAAGGTTTACGAAAACATTGCCTGGTACGGAAGGAGCTAGTTATGAAGAAAGGTTGAGTAAGTTAGGTTTGTTTTCTTTAGAGTTGAAACTTTATTGCTGGAACAGCACAGCAGGTCAGGCAGCATCCAGGGAACAGGAGATTCGACGTTTCGGGCACAGGCCCTTCTTCAGGAATTCCTGAAGAAGGGCCTGTGCCCGAAACGTCGAATCTCCTGTTCCCTGGATGCTGCCTGACCTGCTGTGCTGTTCCAGCAATAAAGTTTCAACTTTGATCTCCAGCATCTGCAGACCTCACTTTCTCCTTGTTTTCTTTAGAAAAAAGGAGTTTGAGGGGGGTCCTGTTTGAGGTCTACAAAATCATGAAGGGTATAGACAGGGTAGATAGAGATAAGCTTTTTCCCCAGGGTGAAGGAATCAATAACGAGAGGTCATGCTTTCAAGGCGAGGTGTGAAAAGTTTGAGGGGGATAGACACGGCAAGTACTTTACACAGAGGGTGGTAGGTGCCTGGAACGCGCTGCCAGCAGAGGTAGTAGAGGCAGGCACAGTAGATTCATTTAAGATGCGTCTGGACAGATGCATGAGTAGGTGGGGAGCAGAGGGATGCAGACGCTTAGGAATTGGGCGACAGGTGTAGACAGTAGATTTGGATTGGCTCAGGCTTGGAGGGCTGAAGGGCCTGTTCCTAACCTGTAAATATTCTTTGTTCTTAACCCTTCGTCAGGACTGGGGCTCCAATTTCAAATAACCTCCCTTCCCTTCCCCCCACCGACTCCCTTCGCAGCCCCTCCCCCTCCCTTCCACTCATCCCAGCCAGCTACCAGATTCATTCCTCCCATTGACCAACCAGGTTGTACCTTCTGCCTGTCTTCACCTATCCCCACTTCACCACCCACCCCCCGTCACCCCTTTTATCTGCAGCTACCCTTTCACCCACCCCCAGTCCTGAAGAAGGATTACACCCAAAATGTTGACTTCTCCACCTCCTGATGCTGCCTGGTTTGCTGCTTTCTTCCAGCCTCCTGCTTGTCTATTTTGGATTCCAGCATCTGCAGTTTTTTAGTCTCTAAAAGGGTGGTAGATGCAAGAATCATCAAAACTTTTAAGTAGTATTTAGATGAGCACTTGAAACAACTTAGCATGGAAAACTATAGGCTAAGCATTGGAAAATGTGTTTAGTACAGATAAATAACATCTGATAATTGGTGCAGATACAACTAGCCAAAAGGACCTTTTTCTGTGATGTAAAGGAAACTCTATATGTACACAGCACAATAGATGTGATACAAATGAAATCAGTTATCTTTACAGATGAGTGCAGAGCCACATTAATGTGGTTGACTCTTAACTGCCCTCTGAAATGGTCTAAAATGCAATTCGTTCAAGGGCAATTAGGAGTAGACAAATGTTTGCCTTACCAGGGACATCCACATCCCACAAAAAAAAATGTTGTCAAAATAGTTATGAACTTAATCTTCAGTAGTAATGGTCTAAACCAAATGAATGGCTCTACGTGATCCATTCCCACAGCTAAAAATCACACAACACCAGGTTATAGTCCAACAGGCTTAATTGGAAGCACGCTCCTTCATCACAACCACCTGAAAGCTAGTGTTGTATGATTTTTAACTTTGTACACCCCAGTCCAATACCGGCACCTCCAAATCATTCCCACAGCAGTATTGTTGGAATTGGAAGTTTAGCCACACAGAATTTAAATTTAAAACCACTCCAAGATCAGCTAAAGAACTTGGAGTCTTCTTTCCTGCTCTGTAAGACTCAAATATTACAGCAGGAAAGATAAACATACACTTTAATTGAGCATGTAACTACTAATAATTAATAGAGACACAATGTTGGTTATTTATAGCTATCGTACCTGCCATATGCACAAGCAATGACAGAGCCTGTCACATTCCAGGACACACCAGTAACGTGCAGTTTTCGTTTCTGCGCTTCTGGATAATACAGAGTATGCAAACATGAAACCTACAGCAGGATTTAAACAAAGAAACTTATTAAACAATTATAATGGAACCAGTTACATTCTTGTTTTAGTCGGTAAATTAATTTAAATATCAAAGCTTGAAGAATCATGTGGTTTGCAATAATAGGTTGAGAGAGTGTGGATTTCAAACACAATATTCAATAACTAATCGCTAAATTTAATGGGCACAGAGATAGAAAATACATAGCACACCTCAACATGGAATATTCATGTCTGTCATTCAACTCTATCCAAGCTGCCTTATTTTTTGTTATTCTATCAAATTGCTTTTCGACTAAGTCTCTTGCAAGTCATTGTATTGAATATCTTCTGAAAATCCATACAGGTTACATCTACACATACCTGGCAATTTCTTTGAGGACCATTAAAATCAGTCCAGCTTTATCTGTTAATAAAATGTCTCCTGGCCATTCTTGGTTTGTAAAAGTCAATATAAAGTATTAATGACATATGTCATTTACAATAGAAGCATGTTAAGACAGGGTTTTAATTTGCCTCAATGAACATGGAGATAATTATGGAGTTGTACTTTACTTCTAGTTAACCAAGGACCATAGCTCTGGTTAAGTTTTTTCATATTTGATATTCCCTCAGAATTTCTATATTAGAAGTATGTGTCAAAGTTACATAGGAAATGTATGAAGAGACTTCCTTTGAATTGATGATTAATTCATCTGCCAAATCCAGGTAATAATTATTTAGCACTGGAAACAGACCTTTCTTTAAAAAAAACAAGAACCTCAATTTTAAACACCTCTATCAAATCTTCTTTTAAACCTTCCCTGCTACAAGTAGAATGATCCCTGCTCCTCCACATTTCTCACACCACTGAAATAGCTTATCTGTAGTACTAATTCTGGTAAATTCTCCTCTACACCCTCCTCAAGGCCTCAACATCCTTTCTGTGTAGTGCACAGAACTGAATTGGGTCTCCCTCAGAGACCTACCCAGTGATTTAGAAAAGCTTAATTTCCAAATGGAAACAATTTGCATTTTCTACTCTTTGAACAGGCTTTCCTTTTGCAAAGAAAGAACTACCTCAATTTTAATACGCAAATATGGTACACCGCTGACCCAAAGAATCCCATACCCTCCCAAAGATATCCTGTCATGGACATGGGTTTTTTTTGCTATCTGCAGACTAAATTAAATCCTAGGATTCTAAAGTACAGGGGAAAAAAAACTCCCATACATGTAATACAATTCAACTTTCCATTTCATTCTCCCCAATGTCCTAATAAATAATAATCCATCAATAAGCATTAAAAAGCCTCGATGATCTAGTAATTACGATAATGTTGGTTTTAGGACGTTTGGGACACACACCAACTGCCAATTTCCTCCAATTCAACAATAACTACATTTCAAACCAACTCACTGGTTACAAAACACAGACATCCTGAAATTGTAAAAGGCACTATATAAATGTAAACTTTTTTAAATCAACTCACTAGAAACATCAACAGGAACACAAGTGACCAGAATTTGTTTTGTTCTAAACAAATCCAACTAGAATAAACATAATGAAGCTTCAAGCATAAATGAACAAAGCATTGAAACCTTACGGTCAAAATTATGGAGATCTTGATTTCAATAAATCCCAAATCAACTTAAATGGCAGGCATGACAAAAGGAAACTTGCACTGCTTTGCACAAACTACTATAGGACAAGACTAGGGTGATGGAGTGATGCCTCAGTCACATAGTTGGCAGGGGTTACAAATATATTTGTAACTGTCTGGTCTTTCTTTACGACTGCCAAAACTTAAAACAGTTCATGGAAATAAACTGCAGAATGCAATGCATAGGCATACCTGCTTTGAGAGATTTGGCAGAGGCCACTGTATGTGGATTTGATACCCTGGAAGCATATCAACATGGGAAAACATGCACTTTTTTGATTTGATTCAATTGCTATCTAATATTACCTAAGGAATGCAATAACTCGCAAATTGATTTTATAAAGTTAATTATAGGTTGAGTAGAAACTAAATTACAGTATAGCCCAATATTACCTTTGCACAGCTGCACTATCAGGCAAGAATTGAAAGTACTTTAGTTAATACTAGCAGACCTCACGTGGCATTGCTCACTGTTAGTCACAGTGTACAATGAAGTACAGAAGAGGAAACTGACTTAGAGTCATAGAATCAGAGATGTACAGCATGGAAACAGACCCTTCGGTCCAACCCGCCCATGCCGACCAGATATCCCAATCTAGTCCCACCTGCCAGCACCCAGCCCATATCCCTCCAAACCCCTCCTATTTATATATCCATCCAAATATCTCTTAAATGTTGCAATTATACCAGCCTCCACCACTTCCTCTGGCAGCTCATTCCATACATGTCCCACCTTCTGCGTGAAAAATTTGCCCCTTTGGTCTCTTTTATATCTTTCCCCTCTCACCCTAAACCTATGCCCTCTAGTTCTGGACTCCCCGACCCCAGGGAAAAAACTTTGTCTATTTAACCTATCCATGCCCCTCATAATTTTGTAAACCTCTATAAGGTCACCGCTTAGCCTCTGACGCTCCAGGGAAAACAGCCCCAGCCTGTCCAGCCTCTCCCGATAGCTCAAATCCTCCAACCCTGGCAACACCCTTGTAAATCTTTTCTGAACCCTTTCAAGTTTCACAACATCTTGCCGATAGGAAGGAGACCAGAATTGCACGCAATATTCCAACAGTGGCCTAACCAATGTCCTGTACAGCCGCAACATGACCTCCCCAACTCCTGTACTCAATATTCTGACCAATAAATGAAAGCATACCAAACGCCTTCTTCACTATCGTATCTACCTGCGACTTCACTTTCAAGGAGCTATGAACCTGCACTCCAAGGTCTCTTTGTTCAGTAAATCCCTAGGACCTTACCATTAAGTGTATAAGTCCTGCTATGATTTGCTTTCTCAAAATGCAGCACTTGTCATTTATCTGAATTAAATTCCATCTGCCACGCCTCAGCCCATTGGCCCATATGGTCAAGATCCTGTTGTAATCTGAGGTAACCCTCTTCGCTGTCCACTACACCTCAAATTTTGGTATCATCTGCAAATTTACTAACTGTACCTCTTATGCTCGCATCCAAATCATTTATGTAAATGTCAAAAAGTAGAGGTACCAGCACCAATCCTTGTGGCACTCCACTGATCACAGGCCTCCAGTCTGAAAAACTACCCTCCACCACCACCCTCTGTCTTCCACCTTTGAGCCAGTTCTGTATCCAAATGGCTAGTCCTCTCTGTATTCTGAGAGATCTAACCTTGCTAATCAATCTCCCATGGGGAACCTTGTCAAACGCTTTACTGAAATCCATATAGATCACATCTACTGCTCTGCCCTCATCAATCCTCTTTGTTACTTCCTCAAAAAACTCAATCAAGTTTGTGAGACATGATTTCCCACGCACAAAGCATGTTGACTATCCCTAATCAGTCCTTGCCTTTCCAAATATATGCATATCCTGTTCCTCAGGATTCTCTCCAACAACTTGCCCACCACCGATGTCAGGCTCCCTGGTCTATAGTTCCCTGGCTTGTCCTTACCACTCTGCTTAAACAGTGGCACCACGTTAGCCAACCTCCAGTCTTCACCTCACCTGTGACTATCAATGATACAAATATCTCAGCAAGAGGCCCAGCAATCACTTCTCTAGCTTCCCACAGAGTTCTAGGGTACACCTGATCCAGTCCTGGGGATATATCTATCCACCTTTATGCGTTTCAAGACATCCAGCACTTCCTCCTCTGTAATTTGGACATTTTGCAAGGTGTCACTATCTATTTCCCTACAGTCTATATCTTCCACATCCTTTCCACAGTAAATACTGATGCAAAATACTCGTTTAGTATCTCCCCCATTTTCTGCGGCTCCACACAAAGGCCGCCTTGCTGATCTTTAAGGGGCCCTATTTTCTCCCTAGTTACCCTTTTGTCCTTAACGTATTTGTAAAAACCCTTTGGATTCTCCTTAATTCTGTTTGCCAACGCTATCTCATGTCCCCGTTTTGCCCTCCTGGTTTCCCTCTTAAATATACTCCTACTGGCTTTATACTCTTCGAAGGATTCACTCAATCTATCCTGTCTATACTTAACATATGCTTCCTTCTTTTTCTTAACCAAACCCTCAATTTCTTTAGTCATCCAGCATTCCCTATACCTACCAGCCTTTCCTTTCGTCCTAACAGGAATATACTTTCTCTGCATTCTCATTATCTAATTTCTGAAGGCTTCCCAGTTTCCAGCCGTCCCTTTACCTGCAAACATCTGCCCCAATCAGCTTTCGAAAGTTCTTGCCTAATACCATCAAAATTGGCCTTTCTCCAATTTAGAACTTCAACTTTTAGATCTGGTCTATCCTTTTCCATCACTATTTTAAATCCAATAGAATTATGGTCGCTGGCCCCAAAGTGCTCTCCCACTGACACCTCAGTCACCTGCCCTACCTTATTTCCCAAGAGTAGGTCAAGTTTTGCACTTTCTCTAGTCGGACTTGAATTAATACGGTATAATGTCACATCCAGAGGTCTTCAGAATTAAATTTTGTTTTATAATGTAGATAAATTAAAACAAACAGTCAGTCAATCTTCAAACAATTAGATCCCACAAGCAACAACAGAGACAAATTTCCAGTTGGAGGGAAAATGTCAACTATGACATTGGAGGGTATTAAGATTTGCAACAATACAAAGGAGGAACTGGGACATGTCAGAATTGGGAGAGAGAATGTGTGGTTTGTCTCACTACGAGATTTGTATAGTCTGCCAACAATATTAATTGGAAAGGAAACACGTCTGATTATATTTGGTGTGAGAAATATAAGGCCAGGAGTATTTATTTGTCAGTTTCCAAGCCATTTCTAATTAACACATTAAGATATTTCTCTTTTTGCCTTCCATGAAGCATCAAGGGATTCTTCCTATATAAAGATGCTATATAAATGCAAGTACAGAATTGTTATTGCAAGTTTTGCAAATCATTTCCTGCAAAACTGGTTAATAGTACGCAATTTCAGCACAGGGCAGAATGGTGGCTGTGGTTAGCACGGCTGCCTCACAGCGCCAGGGACCTGGGTTTAATTCCACCTTCTTCATTCTCCCCATGTCTGCGTGGGTTTCCTCCGGGTGCTCTGGTTTCCTCTCGCAGTCCAAAAATGTGCAGGTTAGGTGGATTGGTAATGCTAAAACTGCCCACAGTGTCCAAGAATATGTAGGTTAGGTGGATTAACCATGGGGAACATGGGATACAGAGATGGTGTGCTTTTCAGAGGGTCGATGTGGACATGCTGGGATAAACGACCTGCTTCCACACTATAAGGGAGTCTAAGATTCAATGCTTTCCCCATGGGATTTGCACTCAAACGTGCCGAATGGATGATCCATCTTGGCCTCCTGTTAAAATTCCCAAATATTTCAGCTGAGTCACCCCACTCTGTGGGATATCATAATATGCCTGAATGCATCATAGGCTTTTCACATAGGCCCTGACATCTCTGCCACAATAATATTGAAAACTTGTGCTTCAAACCTAGACCCACACCTAGCCAAGTAATTCTAGGCCAGCTACATGACTGGCATCAACCTCACAATTTGTCCAGATATGTCCACAAAAAGCAGGATAAGAGGCTCAGGATTTATCAGGATATTGTCAGGTATGGAAGGTTTGAGTTATAAAGAAAGGCTGGATAGGCTGGGACTTTTCTCACTGGAGCATACGAGGTTAAGAGGTGACCGTATCGAAGTTAACAAAATCATGACAGGTACAGATAGGGAAAAGACATCTACCATTAACCCTAGGATGGGGGATTTCAAGACGAGGTGACATACTTTTAAAGGTGAGAGGAGAGAGATTTTAAAAAGACAGGCGGGGCAAATTGTTTTAAACAGGAGTTCTCTGTGGAATGAACGAGGAAGTGATGGATGCGGGCACAGTTACAATGTTTAAAAGATACTTAGATAAGTACATGAATAGGAAAGGCTTGGAGGAATATGGGGCCAGGAGCAGACAGGTTGGACTAGTTTAGTTTGGAATTATGTTTGGCATGGACTGTTTGGATTGAAGGGTCTGTTTTGACGCCGTATGACTCTATGACAAATCCAATCCCTCAATTACTGCTCCACCAGACTATTCTCAATCATCAACAACGTGATGGAAGGTGTAACAGTGTTATTAAGCAGCACTTAGTCAAACATAATCTGCATACTAATGTTCAATCTGGACTCTACGAAGGCTGAACTACTGACCTCATTACACCATTACTCTAAACATGGACCAAAGAGCCAAACTCAACAGGATTGGCCTTTGACATCAAAGTAACATTTAACAGAGTGTGGCAAAAAAGAACTCTTGCAAAAATGGCCTCGATTGGAATCAGCGGGAAAGTACTTCACTTGTTCAGGCATGCCTAGCACAGGGAAGATGGGTGCAGTTGTTGAAGGCCAATCATTTCAATCCCAGGACATCTTTAAAAGTATGCACCCTAAAGAATACCTATAATTAACCTACTCAGATATGTTATGACAAGTAGGACTTGAAACCAGGCCTCCTAGCCTACAGGTAGGGACACACTATTACTGCACTACAAAATACCTCTCTTCCTTAGGGTAGATATTTTCGAACCAACTTGTTCAAAGATATTGTTATACACCTCTGGGGCAGGCAGTACTTGAATTCAGGCCTCTTGACCCAGAGGTAAGGGCACCACAGCAGCCATGTTCCTTAGAGTAGAGTCCTAAACCCAACCATCTATAGCTGCTTCATCAATGACTTTCCCTCATCGGGACATTTGCTGATGATTGCACCATATTCAGAGCCATTTGCAAATCCTCAGATACTGAAGCAAGATGTCCAACCAAGGCTGGACAATATTCAGGCTTGGACTAAAGAATGGCAAAATAACATCTGTGCCACACAAGTGCCACATCAAGACCATGTTCAATGGGAGAAAATGCAAGAAACTCCCCTTAACATTTAATGGCATACTCTGCCTAAATTCTGCACTGTCAACAACTTGACCAGCCATGTAAATATTGTGATACAACAGCAGGTCACAACTGAGAATATTTTGGCTATTAACTTATCTCCCTACTTCCCAAAGCCAGTTTATAAGGCACAAGTCAAGACTGTGGCTCTCTTCTTTCCTGAATGAGTGCAGCTTACCAACATTGAACAGGCTTGACCATGTCCAGGGCAAAATAGCCTGCTTGATTGGCATGGCACCAATGGCATGAGAACTATAATTGAGAACTCACAAGAGACAGAGTATCTCAAAGTTGTAGGGTTGAAAGGGATTACACAAGGCAAAAAGGTATTTGGAAAAAAAGCATGGGAGTTTTAAAATCAAGATGTTGCCTGACTAGAGGGCATGATCACAGGAATGAATAGGAACACAGACTTGCAAAGTTACAGATGTAGAATGTGAGAGAACAGCCAAGAATATTTAATAGTCCAATCTAGGGATCCTTGAATGAGCAGATGTTCTGAAAATGGGGAAATTCAAGCAGTGTTATGGAAGTGGGAATAGTCTTGGTGAATGTACAAATAAGATCGGAAGTTCATCTTAGAATTGAACATGACGCCGAAATGTATAGAGAAGCTACTGCAAGTGATTCTCCAGCTGTGATTAGATAGATAAGGATGGAACTAAATGAGTAGTTCCCCAATCAGCCAGATGATAGTTGAGAGGCATTGGAGAAGGATGGTGTGATCAACTATTTCAAAGACAGGTTGAGAAGGATGAACATAGTCACAGAATACCAGTTGTGATTTTGGCAAAAGGTGATTCAGTACTATGGTAGGGGCAGAAAACCAATTAGAAAGGGTTCAAATTCAAACATGGGATTCAGGAAAGATGGAACCAGACCTGGGAGGTAACAACACATTAAAGATCAAGGAAAGGAAAGTTGGAGACGGATGGTGCTTTGCAAGAACAGAAAGAGCAAAGATTGTCTTTAAAAGAATGGGAATATGGCAATGGCTTTACTGGAAAGGGAGACAAAACCTGAAGATAACCATTTCAATTTTATTTAACATGGGGGCTTGGAGTGAGTGGATTTGTTTTCAGCATTTCAGTTGAATTGGACAGAGGGAAAGGAAGTGGGTCTCATGGACAGAAGAGGTCAGAGAGGACATGATAGGAGATTAGAAGAAATTTAAGAGAATGATGAAAGTTGAGGAGGACAGGGATGAACATTAAAGGAACGTTAGCCAAGTGAGCTAGTGGAGGGGAGAAATAGCAGAAAACGTTGATTGGATTGTCTCAATTTACATAAACTGCTCGCACTTTTTGAAGGTGAGGAAGGAGAGGACAATGGAGAAGGATCGAAGATGACCTTTTCTCATCTGGAAACAAAGTCAGCAGTTGCAATTGCATTCCAGGATAATCCTGATATAGTGAAGCTCCTTGGATGCTGCCTGAACTGCTGTGCTCTTCCAGCACCACTAATCCAGAATCTGGTTTCCAGCATCTGCAGTCATTGTTTTTACCTAATCCTGATATAGTGACAAGCTATAAATCCGAGCCTTCTTCAAATTATAAATTCAATGACAAAACAAGAACTTTGTAATATTTATCGACATTAAAGATGTTGTATTCATGGGAGTTGTCACCATTTAATGTGTTAAGAAGATCATATTTTAAAAATCTTACCTTCCAGAATTTTCAATTTCAATAGAAAATAATTTGCAGTTGCACAATCTACTCCCATGCTTATATACATAACAAGAATAATTTAATTATTAAAAGTATATGAAAAATACAATTACATTTGAACAATTATTGAAGAAAATCTTGTAAAGTGCTCTATAACTACACGATCACAGGACATTTAAAGCTTTGCAGCCAATGAAGTGCTTTTGAAGTGTAGCAAAGTTTAAAAAGCACCCAATTTGCACACAGCAAGTTCCCAAAAGCAGCAATGTGATAAGCGAACCAGTTTGTTTGTGGTGATTTTGGTTAAGGGACAAATATTGGTTTGGGGCACCAGCACTACTGCCCTTCTTCAAAATCATGCAATGGGATCTTTCTTACATGAGGAAACAGAAAGAGCCTTGGATTAACATTTCATCCAAAAAAATGGCTTTTAATTTTGCCTATCAACCAATCAAGAAACCAAAATAGTAGTAGCAAACCATGTGTTAAAAAAAATTGCCAAATGCAGGAACAATGAGAATGCAACTGACTACTTTCAAGAGGAACAGAATACAAGAGTTACAGGAAGAGGCTGAATAGCTGGGACTATTTTCCCTGGAGTGAAGGGTAAGGAGTGACCTCAAAGAAGTTTATAAAAGCAAGAGAGCATAGAAAGGGCAAGTAGCCAAGGCCTTTTCCCCCCAAGGTGGAGGAATTCAAAACTAGAGGGCATAGGTTTAAAGTGAGAGGGGAAAGATTTAAAGGGACCTAAGGGGCAACCTTTTCATACAGAGGGTGATACCTGTATGGGTACTGCAGAGGAAGCGGTGGAGGCTAGCATTATTTTAACATTTAAAAGGCATCTGGATGGAAGTTGTCACCATTTAACATGTTGAGAAGATCATGAATAGGAAGGGTTTAAAGGGATTTGGGCCCAATGTTGGCAAATGGGACTAGATTAATATAAGATATCTGGTCAGCGTGGATTGAGGTGGATCGTGGAGTCTGTTTCTACGCTGTACAGCTCTATGAGTCTAAGAGCAGAGATGTACTGCTGAGGCTGTGTAAGGCTTTGGTCAGACCAGATTTGGAAAATTGTGAGCTGTTTTGGGCCCCATATCCAAGGAAAGATGTGCTGGTGTTGGGATGAAGGCTATGGCATATGAGAAGTGGTTGAGAACTCCGAATATGCACTCAATGGGGTTTACAAGACTGAGAAACTTACAGAATACTAAGAAGCCTGGATAGTGTGGACATGGAGAAAATGCTTCCATTAGGAGGAGACACTAGGATGCGAGGGCATAGCCTCAGGGAGAATTGAGGTGAGGAGTAACTTCTTTAGCCAGAGCATGGTTATTCTGTGGAATTCATTGTCACAGAGGGCTGTTGAGCCCATGTTACTGTGTATGTATATTTTAGACAGAGTTAGGTTCTTGATTAGTAAGGGGATCAAGGGTTACGGGGAGAAGGCAGGAGAATGGGGTTGAGAAAAATATTGGTCATGATTGAATGGTGGAGCAGACTCGATGAATCGAACAGCCTACTTCAGCTTGTATATCTTATTTGTTAAACTTAGAACTAGAAGCAGGCAATTATTCTCAGCATTTTACTTTCTGTAGCGCTTGCAAAAAGAACATGGTAAGGAATCAATTTCACTGCTTTAAACACATACATAAGAAGGCTCTTGTGGCACATAGGTAGTATCCACACCCCAAGTACATGCTGAAATCCCAGCTTCAAAACGGCAGATGAACCATAGGTGGTCAGAGAAAGCACTTCAGTGATACCCTCAAAGCCTCCCTGGTGAAGTGTAACATTCCCACAGACACTTGGGAATCACTGGGTTCTAATCACTTACTTTGATTAAAAGTATCATGAACTAGATGAATATGTGTATTCATGATGTCCTCAGGTCACAAAAACTGCATAATTATAAGTTTCTTTGTCTGTATACAAATTATTCACAGACTATACAGTGCAGGAATGTCTATTTCCAATTAGTTCAACAACGTGATATTAAAAGGTAGCATAAATTATAACTAAATATTAAGATACAGATAAATATTACTTATGGAAATATATTGCAAATCATGCAGCAAATTTAAGCATGGATGCATTCCAAGTAAAATATATATTTATAACTTTATCCTGACAACTTTCATTGTTTGAAGCATGAAGAGAAAGACAACGCTCAGTGGGCGAAGGCAGCATCTCTCCAAGGAAAGACGGTTACTATTTCTCATCTATAATCCTTATTCTGAGGAACGGTCATAAACCCAATATATACATCATTTTTTCAACAAGTGCTGCCCAACATACAGCACTTCCAGAATCATCTGACTTCATTCGTTATTTGATCTACTTGACTAGGCAAAATGTGCTCGCTTCCTATTGTTTGCCGGTTGCTTTTCTACCACATTATAACAATACGACACGATCGTCTGTAATGCAACTATCACCTGCTTATCTCTCGTGCCATGCACTAATGAGATCTGAAGAAGTCAGTGAACTCCGAAACGTTAACGCTGCTTTCTCTCCAGGGATGGCTGCCAGAGCTGAGTTTCACCAGCAATTCCGTTAAAGAGATGGTTCAGCCAACTGTAACATTGCTGAACCACGATGATAATAACTACAAGATTATAATGTGTAAATTACCAGTGAAGTTCGTTTCGCAATGGGCTGTGTGGAATTTCAAATTCAATGAGGATCGCACTTTTGCAAATAATATGACAAAAATCGCACACGATTTGAAATACGCTCGAACATCCACCTTTTGCCACTAGAAAACTCACAGTGTGGGGGTGGTCTATCCAGTGGACTTCAAACCCATCGAAGGCGTGGCTCTTGATGTTCTTGATTAACTCCTTGCTCACCATGGGCTCCACCTGCCGGAGGAAGCGGGCCAGACGCGGGGAATCGATTGAAGGCTCCGCGCTCCCATTGAAAGCCGGCAGTTCTCGGCACTCGACCGGATCGGTCTGCGTACCGTTTCTCGCGCTGCGTCGACTCTGCACCGAGGCTTCGGAGCGCCGAACCGCGGTCGTTTGACAAACTGCGTCACGCAGCTCGGGAACCTTTCTCCAGCGCGAATCAACCGACACGGCTTCCTGGACTTCGTCAGTGAACATGACCCGGGTCCGTTAAAACTTTAGGAGAAGGAGGAAGAACTCCACCAACAAAATGTCCTCTTCCTCACGAAGCCAAGTGTAATTTATTTATATATTAAAGAATACATTGGAGTGTTGACAACTCATTCACCTCCTACACACAACAAAAAACCTCCCTCACTCTCGAACGCACACAGCATGAATCCAACAGTCGACGCGGACCCAAACGAGACGACCCGGTCGCCATGACGACCCGCGCCGCCTGACGTCACGGCCGTGTTCGCGCCGCTCGACCGCGGCCAATGGCAGGCAACGCCGGGGCGGTAGCTCGGCGCGAGGGGCCGTGCGTCGCGCATGCGTGCTAGGGGGAGTGGCTGATGTGGGGGAGGGTCGCCAGCGCGCGTGCGTGCTGGAGCGGCTGCGAGCGAGCGTTTTTTTTTCCTCCCCTCCTGTGGTAGAGGCGCGAGACCCGCTGAGCCATCGAGGGGGAAAGAGACAGCGTGTGTGTGAGGGGAGTGCAGGAGAGAAAAAAAATAAAATACATACAGAGAGAGGAAGATTCGTGAAAGAAAGCGCGGATCAGGGCTTTTTTTCCAATCATTTTTTTCTCCTTTTTTTTTATTTCCCCCTTTTTTTTCCTTCTTCCAAGATGTCGGTCCCAGCGACAAAGATGAGTAAAAAAGAGGTGAACTCGAACCATGATGGTGCAGACGAGACCTCAGGTAATTTGTTTTTTTTTGTGCAGCGATTGTTTTTTTTTAATCGCCTGTTGGTTAAATATATGTTTTCGTGCTTGCGTTTGTGAAGGCCTCTCTGTTGAGTGTGTTATGTATATCTGTGTATGTATATTGTGTGTGTGTTGTGTATGTGCGCGGAATGGCGGCCCCACGCTCCCCCTCTCGGTCGGGCTGGAGAGGAGCTGAAAGGCAGCGCGGGAGGGTAACTCCATTCACTCCGGCGCCATGTTTATGAAGCCACATAGAGAGTGTGTGTGTTAGAGGAGGGGAGGGAGGGAGGGGGGGGAGAAAAGAAGAGAGGGAACAGAATTTCTGCACCACCTCCTCCTCCTCCTCCCTCATTGTGTAAGGCGGCCGCCATGATACCAGGAAAGAGAAACGGAGCCGCCGCGGCCTGCTCGTCGGCCCGAGGTGAGATGCCCTATTTCTTTTAACCCCCACCCCCAAGCGAGTGTATGCACACAGACATTCTCTCTTTCCCCCCCCCCCCCGCTAATCCTAGAGCGGGTAAGGATGATGTGCAAGGAGGCAGGTCTGAACAAGGGCTTCCCGCGAGCAGCAACATCACTCGGGCGGTTTAGAGTCATCGGACTTGGGGAGAAGAGGCCTAACCATGCGGCCTAGAGTTAAAGGGATTGTAGACACCTTTCCACTGTCCTTTTTGCAAACTAGTATGACGATTTAAACCCTCCAGGCAAGCGATGCCAGCTAAAAACCCTTCTCGTGCACGCGATTTTTACGTGAGCCCGTGTTTGGTTTTTGAGCCTTTTTAACTAAATGATTTCCATTTCTTGAGAATCAGAATGTTGTGATCGAGACTTTTTTTAAACAAGCAGCAAAATCTGGAGGGAAAAGTTAAATGCACTTGCAGAGTTTTATTCGTGTGAAAGGAGGGGAAACTGAATGGAAAATTATTGCATGAACTAAACTTATGAAATCATAAAATGAAAGCAGATGTACGGCCAACTTTCATTAATGCTGAATTTTGGAAAAAAATAGTTTGTTTTCGATGTAATTCATTTCAAAATGGAATGTCGGCATTGAAAGCAACGACTTCCTTCGTGGAGGAACCACGCGGCTCATAATTTAGCAGGGGTTCATTCAACACAAAGGGAAGCGGTACTGAAACGTGGGTTGCAGGCGAATTATTGATGTCTCCTATCATCAAATTCGCAATAATTGTTACGAAGGCGTTTACAGTTCTAAATAAATCTGGACGCTGTTTGCAAATGACTTGGTCTGTCACCGTTTTCATAGTTTCAACTAATAGGTGAGCGGAAGGGACTTTTTATATACCTTGGATTTAATGACATTTCGTTACATCTACTTTTGAGATGTGAATGTAACTTTCTGGCAAAATATTACTGAACAGTATTGTTACTTGTAGTAGGTTGACTTGCAGAATGTGATTAGGAGCCCCTCCAAGCTTACCACTTGCCTTTTTAAATATTTAATAAAATGTTTCTTCCCAAGGTCATCAGTCTGGATGAAATGGTGCTAAATCAAGAGGTCACAAATTTCTTTGTGTGTCTTTACCTTTTGCCTACTTATTCTCAAACTGGTAATGTTGCTTTTGAGTTTCCATAAATCCAAATTGGATCTGTCAATTAATGACTTCAAATTTTCAAGGTATTTGGTTTAGGTAAAAGTGTTTAAGTTGAAGGCCATACTGCAATTATCGTTCTTAAAGTGTTATAAATACCATAAATGCTGAGCAAACCACTAACTGTGATTTTTGAAAACTTTATTTACAGAAAAAGAGCAACAGGAAGCCATTGAACACATTGATGAAGTACAGAATGAAATAGACAGGTAATGTAAAGGAAATAATGTATGTTTTTTGCATTTTAATACCTGGGTGCTTGATTGAGCTTTGCTTTAAAAGTTTTATCTGAAAAACATTTTTAAATAGGTCAATAATTTTGATGTTGCATTAGGCGGAAGTGGCCCTTAGTTTAAAAGTTTCCACCGTTTCACGTGTTATGAGCCATTTTCTGATGTCCTGAAACTTGTTACACTGTACTGGATATTCGGTGAAATTGAAGGTAAATTCTGTAATTTCAAAGTAACAAGTTTCTTAGAACAGTGTTTATAAGATTGTTTTTTTGATACTGCGCTGACATCCACAGATGAAAGCACTGCTTTATAATTGGTAGCAGTACATGTTAATATTTGAGATTTTGGAGAAGACATGTTAATATTGTTCGGATTACACTATTAATAGTCACATGTTTTCTACCAAAATATTTTTGGCTAGCTTTATCTATTTGTAGGTTCTATCTGGTCATCTTCTCTTGGGGTGTTAAATTTTGAGGTTGATGGTAAAGGTTTGAGGATTGCCCAAATTATTTGAACTTGATGACTCCAAGAGTCAAAATCCTCTGCTTTCTCTATTGTGGGGCATTGATAGTGTACAGATAGAATTCAACAAGTGATGTCAGTGCTGTCCCTTTTCTCTGACTTGGAGATTACAGGCTAGTTTAGATATAATCTTGTGATTTACCATTTTGGATTGCTAGTAGTATTCTAGTGCATCTTCAGCATTCCTACCAAGGCCAATCAAAGATGTGCCCTGAATTATATTCTGATGTGGTCTAACCAGGATTTTGCATAATAGTAGCAAAGTTTCCTCCCCTGTTTTATTCTCTCGTGATTTAGAACAATCTTTAAATGTTTCCCATTTCTTTGGTTGAAGATTTGGATGCAGCCATATCTTTCTGCTGATATTAATCCTTTCCTTGAAATGGGATCTTTGGGAGACAAATGATTCTAGTTGTGTTGCATTTGAAAACTGACTTGTTTGTTATGACATTGGCATTCTGGACAAGCAATTGGAAGAAGGAAAAAATCACTGCACCCAGCTCACTGTTAAGTTGTTAGTTTGTAGTCAGACTGTCTTAAAAGCACAATTATGACCTCAAGTATGACTGCTGGGATTTGTAGAAATATTTTGAACAAGTTAGTTTCTAACGGATAAAACATTTTCCCTTTTGTTCTTCTCTCTGCCCCTTGTATGCAGAAATGCTGTCGTCTTATTTAGTCATCTGTTTGTCAATGCAGAATTAAACTTGTGTTTCAAACTTGTAGCTTTTTTTGTTAAACTCTCACCATCCTGTTTTACAAGGCTATGAATAACTCTTGACTTAATTTTTAAAAATACTTTTCCATTTAGACTGAATGAACAGGCAAGTGAGGAAATTTTGAAAGTAGAGCAAAAATACAACAAGCTACGCCAGCCATACTTCCAGAAGCGGTCAGAACTCATTGCCAAAATCCCCAACTTTTGGGTGACTACGTTTGTCAACCACCCACAAGGTGAGCAGTTAAATGCAATAATTGTTCAGTTGGAAAATCTTTGCTGATAGTGATTCAATAAATATTCTGTGTTGAATAAAATGGGAGAACAAATTTAGGCAATGTGGAATTTTCACATGAAGCTGATAGCTGAGACAAGGGTCAAATTAGTTTAAACAATACTTGTGTGTGGTAATAGTACAGAAAGGGATCTTGATCTTTACTTACAAGAGAATCTTCTTATGTGGAAAATGATCAACGTCCAAGAAATTGAAGTGATTGTGACTCGGATTTTAGATATTCTTTGCCAAAATGTGTAACAAAATGTCTTGGTAAGTTTTTTGTGAACTTTGCTGAAATTGTAATGAGTACTAGTTGCATGTCTGTTGACAGTGACCCCTAGGGGCACATGTTGGTCATGCAATGCTGTTTGAAAGACTTCACAGCAAGTCACCACCTTGACAGTTTTGAAACAATCAAGTGCATATTTTTTAAAATGTGTGCTGTGTTGGTCCCTCTGGATTGTGCTTTTTGTAGCCAAAATTATAGTTACCACTTTAAATGTTTTTAGCTGGTAATGACATCTGGAGCCGTTGCTCTGTTTTTCCTTTGAGATTGGCTTGTGAACAGTAGGAATTACAAATGTGGTCATTTATGCTCTGCTTTAAATACTTGATTGTATCCTGTTTTTATACATGAAGTAGGAGTTCAAATTCCTGTCTATTTATACCTTATTTTAACAAATGCTTTTACCCTCAAACTTAGTCATATGGGAAATATCTGAACAGAAATAAATTTTGTGGCAAAACCCAGAGTGGGTGCAAATGTATACTACAATTGCTTCCTTTTCTTGATTCACAAGTAACATGTTAACCCGAATGTTTATTTGATTTTTGTGGTGGATGTGGTGTGGGGTTTGCTGCTGTACTTAATCCTTCTATGCAGGATTAACCTGACATCCCAAATGGGACTGATTTCCAATTGACCTTGATGTGTGGGGTCTAATTATAATTCCACTGTACTCCTTGATTTTGAAATTGTAAACAATAAGTTGCAACTTTATCTAGAAATAGCATAGAATGTCTTTATTTGCTATGTTCCAAATGCGCTTTTGCTACTTAATTCTATGTAAGTAGTGTAAGACAGTTTTAGAGTAATTTAAATGGTGTCGTTTGGATCTCCACTAGTAGCATTTGCAGAAGTGTGAATGAAATAAATAACTTGTGGCACCTTCTCAGTGAAGTGCGATTTAGCTCCATTGTAATGTTGGGAGATGACAGCCAATTTGTGTGCAGCATGGTTCAATAAACATCAGTGAAATAAATGAAAACATTGGTCCAGCTAGTAAGGCTTAGAATTACAACATGCAGTGCTTATATTCATTTTAATGAGTAGTAAGCGAATCTACCTACTCCATAATTCTATTTTTTTTACCTTTTTTCTGAATGAAGGAATAGTTCAGCTCTTGATAGAAAAGAGCAGAGTGGTCATTGTGTTTACATTCTTTAGCAATATTTACAATGATAATCTAATCAACCTATTTGTAATTACACATCTCTGGGGCAGAGTAGGGTTGTTACCATTGCACCATGAGCCTTCATTTCCATTATATTCTTTAAATTTTTCAGAATTGTACATAAAGCTCAGCATAACATTCAAATTTGGAATCTCAGAAATATATCACCTGATGAAAAAGCATAGCAAGCAGCATCTAGTGTCTTTGCCTCTTCATTTTACCCCTTCCTTTCACATCCAGCAATTATGGACTGCTCTACTATTTGTGTACATTGCCTTTCATGTGGACCATTCTTTAATCAATACTGTCTGTGGACCTGAGGCTGCAAATGAAGCTTCTTGCATACAATATTTTAGTCAGTGTATTTTATGCATCTACGTTCATATGTTCCAGTATCTGCGCTTCTGGGAGAGGAAGATGAGGAGGCGCTGCATTATCTGACGAGAGTGGAGGTGACAGAATTTGAAGATATCAAATCAGGCTATAGAATAGATTTTGTAAGTATGCTGTTCTTTGGCAGATGTGTTGAATTTGGTATTTAAAATCAAATGAGTTCTATGGGCTGAAGTACTGAAACAAAAATGAACAACTTATTTCATACTGTCAAGCCTCTAACATGTCTTGGTTCGTAGGAGTGATAATTTCTATTTATTTTTAGCATTCTCTGTTTTGGGAGTCTTTTGAGAAGTAACATATATGTATAGGAAGATTTTGAGAAGTAACATATGTATAGGAAGTTTTTAAAAACTGCTAACCTCTGAGGTTTGTTAAACTTTTTGTGTACTGATATGTAAAATGCATAGCAAAGACAGGTGATTTTTGTAAATTTGGTACCTCTTATCTATTCCTAAAGCCTCTTGTAAGAACCTTTTGAACTTTAGTCATTATAAATCATTGGTCAATTCAATTAGCTGCACAAAGCCAATGAAGAGGTTTTAGTTTGCTTCAATATCCTTGGGTTTGGCTGTGGTGTGCTTCCAAATCACCTATCGATCTTTGCAGTTTCGTCTATTAGAGGTATAACATCCATTCAGGAATTGACCTGTTACCATTATTTGCAGCAGATTTCCAGGTCTGTGTAGCTTAACTGACAGCATTTAAGATATGGTGCAAATTAATATGCCAATATATGTTAAGTTAATTTCTCGTACTTTCCATCAGTGGCTGAATATGGGGTTGTTTTATTGGCTTGTTGTCTTGTTTTAATTCGCCTCAAACAGCTACTATAGAGCGACAATACCCCCATCATGCTCAATTAGATTAAACCCGTGACTTTGGGAGGGGAAACACTGTTGACCTGTTAGACCACTAAGTGACATGTTTTCTATTCGTGCAAAATGGGTAAATAAAGCATTGTTCTAAGAAACCTTTTTTAAAAAAATTCAATTAACTTCCTCCATTGACCTGGGTAGTGTTGATTTTTGATAGATGTTAAATGTTAGTCTATTTCGTGTCTTCGGGTGGCCCAGAGTAGCTGGCCAAAAATAAATTGAGCAATTATTGTTTAAAAAGTTTGGAAACTATGCAAACCAATTTGCACTTGAGTTCAAGAATCCCAACATCTTGACAACCGAGGAATGGGTGCTAAATCTTGTAATTAGTGACTAAGAATAGAAACAACAATTGCCCCACGGGTAGCAGAGCAAAATAACTGGGTAGATGTGTTTTGATTCTTGCAGAGGGGTAAATGTTGAACAAGTTACTGGAAGAACTTCCTTGCCATTTACAGGCAGACGTGTCCCATTCACAGAACGGTACTAAACTCTGGAGAAAATCCTAGTTTGTGACATTTAATTAAAAATATACTTGAATAATATAACTAGTCTGATTTCAGTTCTCCAGTTTTGTTTCTGTACACATGTATAAATTAGTATTGTTCAAGTAAAAGTAAATTGGAATACCTGCAGTTTGATGAATGCTCTGTTTTAATTCTTCTTCCTCCTCTTCAATCTCTGAATAATGTTAAATGCTATATGACCACTTCTGACTAATTGGAGTATCATGGATGGATATGAACAGTAACTATTTTGGCAGGTTCTTTGATTTCACAAATAATTAAATACATCAAACAGCTTTTTTTCAGGAACTTCAACCCAAGTTTCTTTACTCTTAGTCACGCTAACAATGAAGACAAACTGATGTGTGGTTTTTATTTTCAGTATTTTGATGAGAACCCATACTTTGATAATAAAGTTCTGTCCAAAGAATTTCATCTGAATGAAAATGGAGACCCATCTTCAAAATCAACAGAGATCAAATGGAAGGCAGGAAAGGTAGGATTAATAGCTGAATATGAACTACCAGACTGTTTTCAATCTCAAGGGTGCTTCTGTTTATTTTTTAAAGATATGTGATCTTGCAGTTACATTGAAAGAGAACTAGATTTACATGAGTTAGGTGATGTCAGGCAACAGTTTGCACAAGGGGTAATGGAAAGCTGGGATTTTGTAAGAATGCTGTTGGGTCTGCAAATTATTAACAGTTAACTCGGAGTTTTGTTAGCTTGGTTCCTTAAAAGTTATACCTCTCTATCTGTTGTGATCTAATTGAATGATGGAATAGGCTCAAGGGACTGAATGCCGTACACCTGTTCCTACCTTTATCCAACCTGAAAAGTCTCAGTGGGTCTTGTGACTTGGTACTTCATTATTCCCTAATTTAGCTCAGAGAAGTGTAGGTGCATCCCGATATGTTTGTTACAGTTCTTTTCAAAGCCTCGCTGTAAGGTGATGAAAGCAGTAGTGTGACTTTGAGCAGTTATTTGGTAACTGCTTTAGAGTTGAGCTAGATCTTAATTGGTAGATGGATTTTAAGTGTTGACCAGCCTTGGTTTGTTTCTATGTAAAATTTGAGTCTATCCAAATTGATGTGATTCATTTGCATTCAATTAAAAAATATCTGTTCAGTTAACATTGCATGGAAAAGATTTAAATTTGTATCTCATTGACATTCATTGCAGTGTGTTTTTTCCCCTCTATGTATTATAATACTTTGCAATAATTTAGTTGCCAAATAATTGGTGTTCATTAGATTTGAATAGAAATCTTCCACTTCTTTGAATCTGCTAGGTACTGAGCTATGCATATCAGACATTTCAGTCCCATATCTGTTGAGTTCATTTGGCTATACTGTGAAAATTAGCTTTATAATGCTCTCATGGTGAAGTTTATTTATCCTTCTTTGTTCCTCTTTCTTCAATTTTACTGTTCTTGGGAAAGCCTGATTGCCAATATTCTGCTAAATGTTATCTTTGCAACAGTTACTAGGTAAAACCTGATCAGATTAACATTGGAATTCTTCAAGATTTTCTCAACACTTAAATTCTGTGATATAATGTGTTTGGTTGCATCTTTGTTGTCTTTGAAGGGAATTTTAATTTTCAAAATTGAACTTAAGCCACTATAAGTTCAATTATGTACCTAAATGAACATAATGCTAAGTCTAGCATTATGTACCTAAATGTTTTGTTGAACACTTATAATTACACATCTTCCCAATCCTACACAACTGAACATTTGCATTATTTCAAGGACCTGACAAAGCGCTCCAGCCAGTCGCAGACTAAAGCAGGCAGGAAGCGACAGCATGAAGAGCCAGAAAGCTTCTTTACTTGGTTTACCGATCACTCGGATGCAGGTGCAGATGAACTGGGAGAGGTCATCAAGGATGATATCTGGCCAAACCCACTGCAGTACTATTTAGTGAGTATCCCATATTAGGTGTGCAAACTTATGACATGACATCTGATTTTGGTGTAAGGGATGTGGGCATTCACCTTCATTAGTGATTGTATCACTTTGTGGGAAGTTCAGTATTTCTTTCCACACAAAGGAGCGAATGTGTGGGTATTATAACTGGCTCCATGCTATTGAGCAGCCAGGCTGAAATCCCAGAAGGGGGTGATGTTAATTATTTTACCTTTTTTGGGAGTTCTATTGCTTTATAATTGTTAGTTGTAAAGATGCATTATAGTTAATGCCAGATAGCTTGATATACTGTTGATTTTGTATGTGTCAGATCTTCACTCATTTGGCATTCTGTAGCAGTTTTGGAGGAATCTTAATCTTGTGTGCAGCAGATTTTTTTTGTTTAGCAATCCCATGTCATTTTAATGAATTCATTTTTGCCCTGGTGCTTGAAGACCATATGTGACTCTCACTTAGAAGTTCAAACACTATGCTGAGGAGCTTTAACATGCATGCACTCTTTGACAAAAAGTATCATTATGATGTTGTCTTGCTAGGTTCCTGATATGGAAGATGAAGAAGGTGATGGTGAGGAGGAGGATGAAGATGAGGAGGAAGAAGAAGGATTGGAGGATATCGATGAAGAAGGAGATGAGGATGAAGAGGGTGAAGAGGAGGACGAAGAAGAGGAGGAGGAAGGAGAAGAAGCCGAGGCAAGTGTTTTCATTTTTAACTCCCAGCCCAGGTGTGGTAACATATATGCGGAACCTTTAAAATGCTTCTGGCTAACTTTGTCTTTATTCCCCAAATGGGAAATGGCTGATCTCTCTGCATCAATAAGAGTATTCACCATGATCTCATTGGAGCAGATTTGATGGGCTAACTTCTGTCTTGTAGGCGGTTGCCTCAAATCTTGAATCTGTTCAAATTTCTTTTTTCACAAGTCTGACTTTCTTCAATGCTTTTCCAAAACAAGATTTGGCCACCAGTGTATCCTTATAGGATACAAGAGTTGTCTTGCAAATCCATGTAAGGGGAAGATCATCATTTTGGTTAAATATAAAATGGGAGGGTGCTTTAAGATTTGTTCAATATGTGTGGTTCCTATTAAATTTACAAATGTCATGCAGAAGAAAACTGAAATTTAACACTTTTTGGGCAAAAGATTTTGCACCTGTAATATGCATAGCTGTTAATAGTTGTGGAGGAACACACTTACAGTTCTGATTTGTATTTTATTTACATCCAGCTATTTTGTACTAACCTTTTTGTTTTCCATATTATTTGTAGGAGGAGGAAGGCGAAGACGACTGATCTGGTTGCTGTTGATATTCACCTCTACTTTTTTTCTTTAGTCCCTGGGAGCAAGTTGCTGTCTTTTTGTGCTCAGTTTCCTTGCTCTCCTGAGGTCCTTAAACCATTATACACAATTGGGATGAGTTACATGCGCAAACAACAGTGGCAATCTCTCTCTGCCATTTCCGTGAACTGATATGAATTCTCCTAGCGCCAGCTGATCAGCACACATCTTCTGTAGTAATGTGATTGTATTTTTTTTTACTTTTTATTTTAAGCCCCACCCCACCCTCCCACATCCACCCATCCCTCTGCTGGAAGCCCAGAACTATTTTCTGCCTTTGTGCTGTGATTATAGATAATTTTGAATAGGCTTTTTTCCTACCTGTTCTGGCCCAGAGATTACACTGTGTTTCCATGTGATGTGGAGAATTAGCAGTTACCATCAAGTCCTTTGTTTTCTTCTCTCTTGTAACAAATGGGTGTCACTGAACACCTAGGGTAGATGCAGATGGTTGGGTTCTAATGGGTGGGTTTATTGGGTATTTTGAGGACTGGCTGTACTTAGCATGTTGATGCATTGTATATTGATACAACATCCGTGCAACCAAACTTTTAAATATTAATCGATTTGAACCCCACGGCAGATGGAGGAGTAACAATCTGTAGAATCTTATTGGAATCTACACTCTCTAATGTAATTTTTTTGTTTCACTGGAAAGGAAAATTGCTCCGTTTTAAACGTTAGAGTGTACAAGTTGCTTTGTTACAATAAAACTAAATGTGTACACAAAAAGTGCGTGGTGAGTTTGCTTTTAATCTGGGATGTTTTGTGGACTTAATTGCAACCAATCTAGAATGGTTATTTTTGGTAAATGGTTGATGGGGATGGAAATTGTACAGACCTGAGGTAAATGCTTCAGTGTCAAAATTGAGACCAAATTGTAACAACTCTAATATGTACACAAATTTAAGTGCTACAAGTATCAAGGAACAAATCGTCGGAGTTGTTTGTGATGTTCTAGAAGCTACTGAGTTTGTAATAATTAGAGATCCGTTCTGTATTTATTGGAAATGAGATTGTAATTACAAAAGGCAAATTGCAACCCTGAGAACTTGGTGTTCTCCTTCAATGATTTGGGTCTGGGTCCAGTGTTGCATTGTAAGTGCTTGTTTAAATTTGAATACCACACATTTTATGGACTGTTTGTAGGCTTGCTTTTAACTACCAAAATTGCACTTGATTTATTTTGCCTCTAGTTCCTAAATTCTATAAGTTGGTATATAATGTATATATTGTCCTGGCAGTAGTTGCAAAACATCCATTGAACTGATGACATTTTCTTTGCAACCGGGGTCTGCCATAAATGCTACACATTTAGCACCAAAAATATAGTGATATGTGTGTATATAATCAACTGAATTTTTAAAAGCCTGCCACAAAGTTAGACTCTTGTGTAATTATTACATTTTATAATTATTGGTGTGCAATGGATTTGGCGCAACTCTTGCAAATTCATCATATTTCTGGTCGTTCAAAATAGGTTGTGCTATTTTATTCCATTCTGGCTCCTTTCTATTAGGAATGAGATTGTGGCATAACCAGTTTATTGCAATTAGCTTTTGAGGATATGGGATCTATTGCCTCACCTTTTTTTGACAGGTTGGGTGTCGGTATCCCATTCAGTGCTACTTGTAGTATTTACTGTACGCTTTTGTTCCTATTTCATGTTCAATTGCTTTTCTGATCTTTCCAGAATTTGTACTGATTATACTAAACTGTGACCTCGTTCGAATGCTATTGTACAAAGAAAGACGTTGGCCTGATTACAACTGTGTTCCTTGATTTATGAGCTTCTCCCATTTTCGTTAACTCTTTCTTGATGCTGTTTAAGAATTTGAGTTGGATTCCTTTTTGTAATATTTTGCTTTAACTCCCACCAACTTGAATTGTTTTCAGTTACTTTTGGGATTTTGCAGTTGCTGTGAATGGATAATGGTGCCATCTTTCTTTATCTATTACCAGTGATGAATAGGCATTATGATATTGCTAAACATTTTACCTCTTGATCCTGAGCCTTGCCAGAATGGTGTAATAAATTGATTAAATATACTCGTCCTAGTTAACACTGGTAGTTGATTGCTGCAAACTTCAGAGATTTTCGTATCTAAATCTTCTCCAGTATTCCATTAGATTTCAGTATAACCTGAGCAGCTCATGAATACTGTTGTTTCATAAATGCAATTCTTCAGTTCCACCTGGTGTTTTAAGATTAGTGTGTCTTCGTGAGAGGGAATTGTACATTTTGCATGTTTTCACTTGGAGAAATACATTCTCCTGAGCAAGTCCTTTGTTTTTTGATGTATTCTTGCCACTCCGGTAGAGGCAAAGAAACTGAATTGAGTTGTGGCTGGGAAGCCCTCCTTGGGATGCAAAAAGATAGCTGACTGGTACCAACCATGCCATTTTTCTTTTGGCAAATTGATGGAATGACTAATAATTCTACCACCAGCAATGCAAGCATAAGGCATGTGATTCCTTAAACTAGTAATAACAGACCTGAACACTTCCGTCTAAAAAGAATGATGGTATACAAGAAGCCTAATGAGTATAACCAGAGCTGTAGTTTAGTTTATTTGGTTTTTGCTTACATAATTGTCCTGATAATGGGATCTGGCTAAGCCATCGCTTTGCTTGGCAATGTTTTGGAGAGCATGATGTCTATAAACCACATTTGAGAATGTTTAATTGGATTTATAGACACTTGATCTTTAAATGTATTGGGTTTTGTTTGACATGGCAGCCGAAGGTGTCCTGACTTCATCTTGAACTTTGTTTTTTTTTTAAATTAAATTGGTTCTCATCAATCTGTCTTTACTGTTATCTACAATAAAGTTTGTATACATGTTTTGCCATAGTGCTGTGTATTGTCTTTACTGCTTGTTGTGTACATTTGGAAGTGTATTGCCAATACAAATATTGATTTAATCTCATCCAACAGAAATGAAGCAGTTAGCATTTAATAGGCTTTTGGATATTTCTAAAAATTTTAGCATGATACAATATATTATGGGATGTGACAATGTAAATGGAACATTATAAATTGCCATTACCACAGGAATGCTTACTGATACTGAGATGGTATTGACACTTTGTAGTTGTCATTGACTATTTGATCTTTTTTTTGAGGTGAACTAACCATTCAGGCTAGTGAAAAGATAGGTTTTAAGAAATTAAGCCATTTCAGAACAACTGTTCCTCTGGCAAAATTTGATGCATGTGCAGTTTAATATTAGTTAGGCGTTTACAGACAATTCCTGGTGCACTGAGATTTTCTAACGTCTGCGTCTAGGATTTAATTTAGTTTTGAATGAGATTGTACACTGAAATGAATGGTATTAAATCTAAGTGTATTATTTGGTTAAACTTATTGAAGTGTAATTCAAATACTTGAATTACAATATTCAAAATGTGGTAGTGTTTAGTACAGACTCCATTCAGAAAAAAAGTTGAGGTATTTCAATGCAACATTAATGGTAGACAACATTAATTACTTTTACTCTGAGGGATATTTAACTATTTCAGCCTGTTCGGACACCTCTGTGGCAGGATGGACTTTAACACAGCCTTTCCATGAACCCTCAAACTGGTAGTTATAGATATTTTTAAGCACCTGTTCAGATATGCATTTACTTCCTTCTGGAGCAGGTGGGTCTTCTGGCAAAAGGTGAGGATATTACCATTGTGCTATGAAAGCCCTCTGCAATAAGGTTGCAGAGGAGTACTAAAACTACTACTTTTACCTAAACATCAGTCGATCCTGTTCTTTTCTCTTAAGATGGAGACAGTTTCTTATCAAACTGTTCAGAGATGTTAACACACCTCTGGGTCTCCTTGGTATCATTCTAGGTTAGTGGTGCTGGAAGAGCACAGCAGTTCAGGCAGCTTCAACTACAATCCACCCTCCCATCCTGGCATTTTCCCCTGCCACCGCAGGAACTGGAAAACCTGCGCCCACACCTCCTCCCTCACCTCTATCCAAGGCCCTAAAGGAGCCTTCCACATCCACTAATATAATTTATTGTATCCGTTGCTCCCTATGCGCTCTCCTCTACATTGGGGAGACTGGGCGCCTCCTAGGAGAGCGCTTTAGGGAACATCTCCGGTACACCCGCACCAATCAACCACACTGCCCCGTGGCCCAACATTTCAACTCCCCCTCCGCCAAGGACATGGAGGTCCTGGGCCTCCTTCACCGCTGCTCCCTCACCACCAGATGCCTGGAGGAAGAACACATCTTCCGCCTCGGAACACTTCAACCCCAGGGCATCAATGTGGACTTCAACAGTTTCCTCATTTCCCCTTCTCCCACCTCACCCTAGTTCCAAACTTCCAGCTCAGCTCTGTCCCCATGACTTGTCTGGACTTGTCCTACCTGCCTATCTCCTTCACCCTCTCCTCCCTGACCTATCACCTTCATCCCCTCCCCCACTCACCTATTGTACTCTATGCTACTTTCTCCCCACCCTCCTCCAGCTTATCTCTCCGCACTTCAGGCTCACTGCCTTTATTCCTGATGAAGGGCTTTTGCCCGAAACGTCGATTTCGAAGCTCCTTGGATGGTGCCTGAACTGCTGTGCTCTTCTAGCACCACTAATCCAGAATCTGGTTTCCAGCATCTGCAGTCATTGTTTTTACCTTGGTATCATTTTATCCTGGTCACGCTTAGTTTAGGTGGTGGTACTTTATGCACCTGCAGTTTCTGCAAGATTTTAATCATAGAAACTGGATTTACTGTGGTCGACGTAATTTGGTCTATACGGTTTAATACTTGAAACAGAAGATACTGATGATTTTTCAGCCACAACAAAATGAGCCACAGATCCTTGTTATGGGTGCAGACAATTACTGAGTTGGCAATATTCAACAAAAGTGGAAACATTGGAAAGTCACAATCACAAAACCCAGATCAAGCTTAAGTCTTATGCAAAAGCGCATTGGTGCCACACCTTAGGGTGCTAATTCCCTTTCCCAGCATTCAAACTTGAAGAATGCATATAAATTGAGTACATTTCATAAAGTGAAGATATAGGTATTAGTTATAAATATTTTTATTTCTATACAAAAAATAGGTTTGATTTCAACTCCGGTAGGACTTGGGTACCATGAGAAGTGTTGCAGCAATATTCTCCTGGAGGAGTCTGTCTATTATCAGTGCAACAAATGTCTCATCTGAATCCTCAAACTCTTCATCTGTAACATGCTGAGGCCAGATGCTGGGCTGAAATGACCAACCTGTTGAAAAAAATCCAAACGTAGGGTGAATAGACAAAACTTATCACGCGTTATAAAATGTGCCTTAAATATTCCAATGTTTCAAAGGTCAGTAAAACTGAGCTAAAGGAGAAAACATTAAAGGTTTCAATGGCCTAGTCAAATAGGGTTTAAGTAGTATTAAAAACGAGCAATGTTTAGGAAATGAATTTCCAGAGCTTATGCCTAGAACATTGAAGTCACAGCTGCCAACATTGGGACCAAATACATGGGGAATTGTGTAATCAGGCAGAGGGGAAATGCATAGATCTGAAAGGGTTGAATCAGGTTACAGCAATAGGTTGAAGAGATATTTTGAACAGAAGAGGATTTTTTTTTTTGAAAAAGGAGACATTGGTGGATTGAAAGCCAAAGTGAATAAGCCCAATAAGGAATGCAGGAGAACATTGTGGACCAGTATGACAGGGTGTGGTGTTACATGTCGGCCACAGAATTTTGGATGAGCTCAGCCAAAGCATTGGAATAGTAAAAATTTAAGTTTTAAAAAATAAAAATGAGTTTGGCAGACAAAAGTAGACAGTCTTGCTGATAAAGAATACAGGATCAGAACTCAGCTCAGAGTCAAATGAAGCAAAGAGGTTGGAAAAGGGTAGAATCAGGAAATAGCTTGTGGTGGGATCTTAAGTTTAACATAGGAACTCAAGTACATTTTTAAGAAATCACAGATGACGTACAGCTCAACTCCCTGGTTTCCTGATTGTTCGTTTAACTGACCACCTTATCTGGACTTACCACAGATACAATGGTCAGACAGCTTAGGAAATTTGACATGTCCATAAGGATCTTTAACTTTTACAGATGCACCATAGAAAGCATACTATCTGGCTGCATAATGGCCTGCTATGGCAACTGCTCTGCCCAGGACCGTAAGACTACAAAAGGTTATGTGCTCAGCCCAGACCATCATAGAAGCCAACATTCCATCCGTGGACTCCACTTACACCCTTCATTGCTGCAGAAAGGCTGCCAATATCAAAGACTCTGCCCACCCCAATAAGGCTCCTATAATCTCTTCCATCAGGCAGAAAATACAGAAGCTTGAACACATGTACCAATAGGTTCAAGGACAGCTTCTTCCCTTTTGTTATTAGATTGATGAATGAACTGGCCGCTAACTTCAAATAATGTTGATCTATCTTTGTGCATCTTATGTGCAGTGTAATCTTTATACCTCACTGTCTAAGCACCCTATGATCTATGTACTCTTACTATAATTTGTCAGTGCTGTTCGCAAACAAAGCCTTTCACTGTACTTGGGTACACAAGACAATAAATCAAAGTTAAAAGAAAATTGTAAAACCTTAAATTGAAACTGAAATTTTCAAAATCAACTTGGGTATAGGTTGGCATTCTAGATTTCAAAGGCTTACACTAATTTTAAAAGATGTGCCTTCTCACTTTTGGCTGTCCTCTGCCACCAATTACTTCCCTCGTTATCCTTTTAGAAATTCTAATCATCTTTTAAAAGACGTTTGATCAGAAACTTAAACGGACCAGCAACATTAATACTTCAGTTACAAACAGGGACTTCTGTACCCAGGGACTTCTGTACCCAGGGACTCATCCAACCTTTCCATCACCTGAAAAGCACAAATAGAGGGAATTTGTTGTAATACCATAATGTAGGAGCAGAATTAGACCATTCAGCCCATCATGATTACTACACCATTTTATCATGGCTAATACATTTTTTTTAGCCCCATCTTCCTGCCTTCTCTTTATAACTTTTGATCTCCTTCGTAATCAAGAGGCTATTTATGTCTTGAATACACTCAATGACTTGACTTCCACAGCCTTCTGCAATGATTTTTCAGATTAACCACTCTGAACAAATTCCTCCTCATCTCAATTCAAAAAAAGAGTCATCCCCTCACATTAAGGGTGTACCCCCAGGTCCTAGACTCTCTCAATGGAAACATTTTCATTTCCACCCTATCTAGGCCCCTCATATTCTACATTTCAAGATCCCCCCTCATCCTTCTAAACTCTATCAAGTACATTCCCAGAGTTATCCACAATTCCTTGTGATAAGTCCTTTATCACATTTTTCTTATGAACCCATCCTTTGCCAGCACATCCATCCTTCGATACCAGCCCAAAACTGCACACAATATTCCATATGAAGTTTGACCAGAACTTTATACAGCCTAGCAGTACATCTCTAGCCCTTGAAATTAATGCTAACATTACACTTAACTTCCTAACTGCCAAATGAACTTGCATGTTAACCTGAAAGGAATCCTGAATTAGGACTCCCTACTTCAAAATTTCCAAAGCCGTTCCCCATTTAGAAAATAATTTACACACTTCTACCAAAGTGTATAACTCACTTTCCCACATTGTATTCCATCTGCCACTTCTTTGCCCACTCTCCTAGCCTATCCAAGAACTTCTGCAGCCACCCTGCTTCCTCAACATTACCTGTCCTTCCAGCTAACTTTGTCACCTGTGAACTTAGTTTGCCCTCCATCCCATTGTACGTTAATAATATGGACAAAGGAAATGGCTGTGGTTCCAACACTGATCCGTGCAGATCTCCACTAATCACAGGTTACCATCCTGAAAAAGACCCCTTAACCCCACTCCCTGCCTTCCGTCTGCCTGTCAGTCAATCCTCTATCCTGGGTGAAAGCGAGTACTGCAAATGCTGGACATTAGAACCAAGAGTGTGGTGCTACAAAAGTACAGCCAGCCAGGCAGCATCCAAGCAGGAAAATCAACGTTTTGGGTAAAAGCCCTTCATCTATTCTAATCTTGTCTATAACACCAGAGGCTCTAATCTTATTTAGCCATCTCCTTCAGAATTCAGGCGTGTAATCCATCTGATCTGGGTGATTTATCCACTTTCAAACCTTCCAGCTTCCCCAGCACCTTCTCCTTAGTGTTGGCCACGACACTCACCTCTCTCTGCCCCCTGACACCCTTGAAATTCTGGTATGCTACTGGTGTCATCCACTGTGAAGATTGATGTGGAATTCACCAGTTTTCTCATTTCGGGTCCTGATTATTTCTTAGTTTTCCCCATTACTACCTCTTCAGCCTCAATATCCAAGCCAACTCTTGCTTCTTTATAAACATTCTCAATGAGAAAATAGGAAGCATGGTTACTAAGTTTGCAGATGACACCAAAATCGGTGGTTATAGTGGACAGTGAAGAAGGTTATATAAGAGTACAACAGAATCTTGATCAACTGGGCCAATAAGCAAAGAAGTGGCAGGTGGGGTTTAATTTACTTAAGTGTGAAGTAGTGCATTTTGGTAAGACAAACATGGGCAGGACTTGCACAGTTAATGGTAGAGACATGGGAAGTGTTGTTGAATAGAGAGACTTAAGGGATCAGGTACATACTTCCTTGAAAGTGACATCACAGAGGGACAGGATGGTGAAAGTGCTGTTTGGCAAGCATACCTTCATTGGTTGAAGCATATGAGCTGCAATATCATGTTGTGGTTGTCCAGGACATTTGTGAGGCCACTTTTGGAGCACTGCGTACAGTTCTGGTCACCCTGCTATAGGGTGTGTTATTAAATTGGAAAGAGTGCAAAGATGATTTACAAGGATGCTATAACACACTGGAGTGTTTGAGTTATAAGGAAAAGCTAGGACTTTTTTTCCTTGGGCCAAGATTAGAGTGGTGCTGGAAAAGCACAGCAGGTCAGGCAGCATCCGAGAAGCAGGAAAATCGACATTTCAGGTAAAAGCCCTTCATCAGGAATAGAGGCAGGGTGCCTGCAGGGTGGAGAGATAATCTGAGAGCGGGGTGGGGGTGGGGAGAAAGTAGCAAAGAGTACAACAGGGGTGGGGATGAAGGTGATAGGTCAGAGAGGAGAGTGGAGTGGATAGGTGGAAAAGAAGATAGGCAGGTCGGACAGGTCATAGGGACGGTGCTGAGCTGGAAGGTTGGAACTGGGGTGAGGTGGGGGAAGGGGAAATGAGAAAACTGGTGAATTCCACATCGATGCCCTAGGGTTGAAGTGTTCCAAGGTGGAAGATAAGGCGTTCTTCCTCTAGGTGTCGGGTGGTGAGGGAGCTGCGGTGGAGGCGACCCAGAACCTGCATGTCCTCGGCAGAGTGGGAGGGGAAGTTGAAATGTTGGGCCACAGGGCGGTGGGGTTAATTGGTGTGGGTGTCCCAGAGATGTTCCCTAAAGCGCTCTGCTAGGAGGTGTCCAGTCTCCCCAATGTAGAGGAGGCCGCACTGGGAGCAAAGGATACAATAAATGATATTAGTGGATGTGCACGTAAAACTTTGATGGATGTGGAAGGCTCCTTTGGAGCCTTGGATGGAGGTGGTGTGGGTGCAAGTTTTGCAATTCTTACGGTGGCAGGGGAGGGTGCCAGGAAGGGAGGGTGGATTGTTGGGGGGTTTGTGGACCTGACCAGGTAGTCACGGAGGGAATGGTCTTTGCGGAAAGTGGAATATATCCCTGGTGGTGGGGTCCGTTTGGAGGTGGCGGAAATGTCGTCAGATAATGTGGTTTATGCGAAGGTTAGTAGGTTGGAAGGTGAGCACGGGGGGGGGGGGGGGTGTTCTGTCCTTGTTACAGTTGAAGGGGTGGGGTTTGAGGGCAGAGGTGCAGGATGTGGACGAGATGTGTTGGAGGGCATCTTTAACCACGACAGAATGGAAATTGCGGTCTCTAAAGGAGGCGGCCATCTGGTGTGTTCTGTGGTGAAACTGGTCCTCTTGGGAGCAGATACGGCAGAGGAATTGGGAATACAGGAGGGCATTTTTGCAGGAGGTAGGGTCGGACGTGGTGTAATCCAGGTAGCTGTGGGAGTCGGTGGGTTTGTAAAAAATGTCAGTGTCAAGTCAGTCGTCATTAATGGAGATGGAGAGGTCCAGGAAGGGGAAGGAAGTGACTTCTTTCCTTGGAGCATAGGAGGTTGATGGGTGACTGGATTGAAGTTTATAAAATTAGGAGCACATAAGGTGAATAACAAAGGTCTTTTCCCGAGGATGGAGAGTTCAAAACTAGAAGCATAATTTTAAGGTGAGAGGAAAAAGTGCCAGGGACCCAGATTCGATTCCAGCCTCAGCCGACTGTCTGCATGGTATTTGCACATTCTCCCCATGTCTACGTGTGGGTTTCCTCCCGGTGCTCTGGTTTCCTCCCACAGTCCAAAAGATGTGCAGGTTAGGTGAATTTGCCATACCTAACACTTTGTGCAATTAGGTGCATTAGTCAGGGGTACAGTGGCTCAGTGGTTAGCACTGCCGCCTTACAGCGCCAGGGTCAATTCCAGCCTTGGGCGACTATCTGTGTGGAGTTTGCACATTCTCTGCGTGGATTTCCTCCGGGTGTTCCGGTTTCCTCCCACAATCCAGGTGAACTGGCCACGCTAAATTGTCCATAGTTGTTAGGTGCATTAGTCGGGGGTGGGTTACTCTTCGGAGGGTTGGCGTGACCTTGTGGGGATTCTAATTCAAAAGTGGTAAATATCGATAATGAAACGAACGTAAACAAACCTAAGTGATTATGGCACCTGGGACACGTTGCCACTGTCCAAGAGTGTCCAGGGAACCAGGAGAACTGCTCCTCCGCCGGCCAGTGTCTGTGTACAGCGGCTTTCTTGAAAGTGAGTACCTGGAAGCGAAGTCCCTGGGGGTTCTGGAAAAGCTGCACCGGGACCCTGCGCTCGCCGATCACCGTGTCGTTACGCTGGGCTAAAGCCAGGGCGCTGGCCACGAACTTGAGGTCCCGGCTGGCGGCCACCTCGAAGCCGCATGATCTGCACAGTAAGAGCTCATCTCGGGAACTTCTCTCCTCCTGGCTGGCGTTGTGGCCGCTCACGGCAGGCAGCAGCCACACCAACAGCGGAGGCACCAACACCTGCCACATCCTCCGGGCCGCTTCTCTTAACTCCTTCAAAAACTTTTTATTTTCTTTGGTTCGCCTAGACCCCTAAAAAAAGTGATTTAAAAACAAATATATAAACCCCATTCAGTTCCTAAGTTTTGCCTGAAGCTTTCCCAATGTTATTACACAAGCCTTTGTATCAAATATGTATCTATTTTACTCCTCTTGTAACTGTAGCCTCCCCACGGCTGATATTTAAATGAACAGCACACAGGAGGGGAAAGATGAATCTCGCTGCATTTAGGGATTCTTCAGACTATTTCCTCCCCCCCCTGCTGGCTGGAGGATTCCAATTCACTTGATGGTGCTGGGGGAGGGTTCAAAAGGCTATTCGACCAGTCCTGCCTCTGCTGGTTCATTTGACCGAACCATCCATTCAGCCTCCCTCCCATCCCTTCCATGTTTCCCTGTTCATCTCTTTGGGGGAAAAGGCAACAATAGCTCGTGTTCTAAGGCATCTTTCACTGAGGGTTGCTTAAATAACAGCACATAAGCCAGTCACCCTTTATTTACTTGTCAAACAATGTGGCACTGGAAAAGCACAGCAGGTCAAGGCAGCATCTGAAGGGCCGGAAAGTCAACATTTTGGGCATAAAGAATGAGAAAGGGGAAGAAGGCTGAGATAAATGGAGGGGTGGGGAACTCTCCTAATCTTCAGATGCTGTGCTTGCACAACACCATAATTTTTGGCTCTGACTCTCGAGCATCTACAGTCCTCACTTCCTCCTAGTTGCTGAAAATCTTACTATGAAGCCTCTTCCAAGGGTTTAGATCAGAGTGGTGCTGAAAAAGCATAGCAGGTCAGGCAGCATCCGAGGAGCAGGAAAATCAACATTTCGGGCAAAAGCCCTTCATCAGGAATACAGACAGGAAGCCTTCAGGGTAGAGAGATAAATGGGGGGGGCTAGGGAAAAGGTAGCAAAAAAAAAGAGTACAATAGGTGAATGGGGATGGAGGTGATAGGTT